>NW_026894181.1:0-175390 GCF_032452875.1 Bos javanicus
TGCAGCTCAGCAGACACCAATCATGCAGACTCAACGAGGCAATACTCTGGAGCTGAGCAGGCAGAAATTCACGCAGCTTCTGGCAGACAGTAATCAAGGAGCTGATCGAGCACGAATCACGCAGCTGAGCAGGCAATAATCCTGGAGCTGAGCAAGCAGGAATCACGCAGCTCAGCAGGCAATAATCAAGAAGCAGAGCAGGCAGGAATCAAGGCAGTAGCAGCCAATAAGCAAGAAGCTAGCAGTCAGAATCGCCAGCTCAGCAGGCAATAATCATGGAGCTGAGCTGTGGGAATCACGCAACTCAGCAGGCAATACTCACGGACCTGAGCGGGCAGGAATCACGCAACTTAGCAGGCAATAATAATTGGAGCTGAAGGCTGTAATGAACTGGATAAGCAGACTCTAATCACGTGATTCAGCCGGCTCCTCTCTGGAGACTGAGCAGGCACTTATTATGCAGCTCAGCAAGCAAAAATCATGGAGCTGAGCAAGCGGGAATCACGCAGCTCAGCAGGCAATAGTCATGGAGCTGAGCAAACAGAATCACGCAGCTCAGCATGCAATAATCAAGAAGCTGAGCAGGCAGGAATCACGCTCAGCAGGCAATAAATATGGAGCTGAGCAAGCAGGAATCACGCAGCTCAGCAGGCAATCAAGAAGCTGAGCAGGCAGAATCACGCAGCTTAGCAGGCAATAATCATGGAGCTGAGCAGACTGTAATGAAGTGGCTAAGCAGACTCTAATCACGTCACTCAGCCGGCTCTAACCCGGTCTTGAGCAGGCACTAATCACGCAGCTGAGCAGGGACTAATCACACAGCTGATCAGGCACGAGTCAGGCAGCTGAGCAGGGATTAAGCATGCAGCTGAGCAAGCGCTAATCCCTTGATTCAGCAGACCCTGATCACGTGACTGAGCAGGCCCTGATCACGTGGCTGAGCATGCACTGATCACGTGACTGAGCATGCACTGATCACGTGACTGAGAGGCACTGATCACGTGACTGAAGGCACTGATCACGTGACTGAGCATGCACTGATCACGTGACTGAGAGGCACTGATCACGTGACTGAAGCTGATCACGTGACTGAGGGCGCTGATCACGTGACTGAGGCGCTGATCACGTGGCTATCATGCACTGATCACGTGCTTCAGGAGGCAATAATCAAAGAGCTGAGCAGGCACTAATCACTTGGCTAAGAGGGCACTAATCACGGAGAGGAGCAGGAAATCGTCAAGGAGCTGAGCAAACTGTAATGAAGTGGTTAAGCAGACTCTAAACACGTGACGCAGCAGCTCTACACCCGTGACTGAGCAGACACAATTTGGGCAGCTCAGCAGACACCAATGGTGCAGCTCAGCAGACACCAATCAGGTGCAGCTCAGCAGGCAGCAATACTCATGGAGCTGAGCAGGCAGAAATCACTCAGCTCAGCAGGCAAAGATCAAGGAGCTGAGCAGACTGCCATTAAGTGGCTAAGCAGACTCTAAACACGTGACTCAGCAGGCTTGACACCCGTGACTGAGCACACACGAATCTTGCAGCCCAGCAGACAATACTCCTGGAGCTGAGCAGGCAGGAATCACGCAGCTCAGCAGACAGTAATCAAGGAGCTGAGCAGGCACGAATCACGCAGCTCAGCAGGCAATAATCCTGGAGCTGAGCAAGCAGGAATCACGCAGCTCAGCAGGCAATAATCAAGAAGCAGAGCAGGCAGGAATCAGGCAGCTCAGCAGCCAATAAGCAAGAAGCTAGCAGTCAGGAATCGCGCAGCTCAGCAGGCAATAATCATGGAGCTGAGCTGGCAGGAATCCCGCAACTCAGCAGGCAATACTCACGGACCTGAGCAGGCAGGAATCACGCAGCTTAGCAGGCAATAATAATTGGAGCTGAAGGCTGTAATGAACTGGATAAGCAGACTCTAATCACGTGATTCAGCCGGCTCCTCTCTGGGGACTGAGCAGGCACTTATTATGCAGCTCAGCAAGCAAAATCATGGAGCTGAGCAAGCAGGAATCACGCAGCTCAGCAGGCAATAATCATGGAGCTGAGCAAACAGGAATCACGCAGCTCAGCATGCAATAGTCAAGAAGCTGAGCAGGCAGGAATCACGCAGCTCAGCAGGCAATAAATATGGAGCTGAGCAAGCAGGAATCACGCAGCTCAGCAGGCAATAATCAAGAAGCTGAGCAGGCAGGAATCACGCAGCTTAGCAGGCAATAATCATGGAGCTGAGCAGACTGTAATGAAGTGGCTAAGCAGACTCTAATCACGTCACTCAGCCGGCTCCTAACCCGGTCTTGAGCAGGCACTAATCACGCGGCTGAGCAGGGACTAATCACACAGCTGATCAGGCACGAGTCAGGCAGCTGAGCAGGGATTAAGCATGCAGCTGAGCAAGCGCTAATCCCTTGATTCAGCAGACCCTGATCACGTGACTGAGCAGGCCCTGATCACGTGGCTGAGCATGCACTGATCACGTGACTGAGCATGCACTGATCACGTGACTGAGAGGCACTGATCACGTGACTGAGAGGCACTGATCACGTGACTGAGGCACTGATCACGTGACTGGAGGCGCTGATCACGTGACTGAGCGCTGATCACGTGGCTATCATGCACTGATCACGTGCTTCAGGAGGCAATAATCAAAGAGCTGAGCAGGCACTAATCACTTGGCTAAGAGGGCACTAATCACGGAGAGGAGCAGGAAATCGTCAAGGAGCTGAGCAAACTGTAATGAAGTGGTTAAGCAGACTCTAAGCACGTGACGCAGCAGGCTCTACACCCGTGACTGAGCAGACACAATTTGGGCAGCTCAGCAGACACCAATGGTGCAGCTCAGCAGACACAAATGGTGCAGCTCAGCAGACACCAATCATGCAGCTCAGCAGGCAATACTCATGGAGCTGAGCAGGCAGGAATCACTCAGCTCAGCAGGCAAAGATCAAGGAGCTGAGCAGACTGCCATTAAGTGGCTAAGCAGACTCTAAACACGTGACTCAGCAGGCTTGACACCCGTGACTGAGCACACACGGATCTTGCAGCCCAGCAGACAATACTCCTGGAGCTGAGCAGGCAGGAATCACGCAGCTCAGCAGACAGTAATCAAGGAGCTGAGCAGGCACGAATCACGCAGCTCAGCAGGCAATAATCCTGGAGCTGAGCAAGCAGGAATCACGCAGCTCAGCAGGCAATAATCAAGAAGCAGAGCAGGCAGGAATCAGGCAGCTCAGCAGCCAATAAGCAAGAAGCTAGCAGTCAGGAATCGCGCAGCTCAGCAGGCAATAATCATGGAGCTGAGCTGGCAGGAATCACGCAACTCAGCAGGCAATAATCACGTGGAGCTGAAGGCTGTAATGAACTGGATAAGCAGACTCTAATCACGTGATTCAGCCGGCTCCTCTCTGGGGACTGAGCAGGCACTTATTATGCAGCTCAGCAAGCAAAAATCATGGAGCTGAGCAAGCAGGAATCACGCAGCTCAGCAGGCAATAATCATGGAGCTGAGCAAGCAGGAATCACGCAGCTCAGCAGGCAATAATCAAGAAGCTGAGCAGGCAGGAATCACGCAGCTTAGCAGGCAATAATCATGGAGCTGAGCAGACTGTAATGAAGTGGCTAAGCAGACTCTAATCACGTCACTCAGCCGGCTCCTAACCCGATCTTGAGCAGGCACTAATCACGCAGCTGAGCAGGGACTAATCACACAGCTGATCAGGCACGAGTCAGGCAGCTGAGCAGGGATTAAGCATGCAGCTGAGCAAGCGCTAATCCCTTGATTCAGCAGACCCTGATCACGTGACTGAGCAGGCCCTGATCACGTGGCTGAGCATGCACTGATCACGTGACTGAGCATGCACTGATCACGTGACTGAGAGGCACTGATCACGTGACTGAGCAGGCACTGATCACGTGACTGAGAGGCACTGATCACGTGACTGAGCTGATCACGTGACTGAGGCGCTGATCACGTGGCTATCATGCACTGATCACGTGCTTCAGGAGGCAATAATCAAAGAGCTGAGCAGGCACTAATCACTTGGCTAAGAGGGCACTAATCACGGAGAGGAGCAGGAAATCGTCAAGGAGCTGAGCAAACTGTAATGAAGTGGTTAAGCAGACTCTAAACACGTGGCCGCAGCAGGCTCTACACCCGTGACTGAGCAGACACAATTTGGGCAGCTCAGCAGACACCAATGGTGCAGCTCAGCAGACACAAATGGTGCAGCTCAGCAGACACCAATCATGCAGCTCAGCAGGCAATACTCCTGGAGCTGAGCAGGCAGGAATCACGCAGCTCAGCAGACAGTAATCAAGGAGCTGAGCAGGCACGAATCACGCAGCTCAGCAGGCAATAATCCTGGAGCTGAGCAAGCAGGAATCACGCGGCTCAGCAGGCAATAATCAAGAAGCTGAGCAGGCAGGAATCAGGCAGCTCAGCAGCCAATAAGCAAGCTAGCAGTCAGGAATCGCGCAGCTCAGCAGGCAATAATCCTGGAGCTGAGCTGGCAGGAATCACGCAACTCAGCAGGCAATACTCACGGACCTGAGCAGGCAGGAATCACGCAGCTTAGCAGGCAATAATAATTGGAGCTGAAGGCTGTAATGAACTGGATAAGCAGACTCTAATCACGTGATTCAGCCGGCTCCTCTCTGGGGACTGAGCAGGCACTTATTATGCAGCTCAGCAAGCAAAAATCATGGAGCTGAGCAAGCAGGAATCACGCAGCTCAGCAGGCAATAATCATGGAGCTGAGCAAACAGAATCACGCAGCTCAGCATGCAATAATCAAGCAGCTGAGCAGGCAGGAATCACGCAGCTCAGCAGGCAATAAATATGGAGCTGAGCAAGCAGGAATCACGCAGCTCAGCAGGCAATAATCAAGAAGCTGAGCAGGCAGGAATCACGCAGCTTAGCAGGCAATAATCATGGAGCTGAGCAGACTGTAATGAAGTGGCTAAGCAGACTCTAATCACGTCACTCAGCCGGCTCCTAACCCGGTCTTGAGCAGGCACTAATCACGCAGCTGAGCAGGGACTAATCACACAGCTGATCAGGCACGAGTCAGGCAGCTGAGCAGGGATTAAGCATGCAGCTGAGCAAGCGCTAATCCCTTGATTCAGCAGACCCTGATCACGTGACTGAGCAGGCCTGATCACGTGGCTGAGCATGCACTGATCACGTGACTGAGCATGCACTGATCACGTGACTGAGAGGCACTGATCACGTGACTGAGAGGCACTGATCGCGTGACTGAGCATGCACTGATCACGTGACTGAGAGGCACTGATCACGTGACTGAGAGGCTGATCACGTGACTGAGAGGCGCTGGTCACGTGGCTATCATGCACTGATCACGTGCTTCAGGAGGCAATAATCAAAGAGCTGAGCAGGCACTAATCACTTGGCTAAGAGGGCACTAATCACGGAGAGGAGCAGGAAATCGTCAAGGAGCTGAGCAAACTGTAATGAAGTGGTTAAGCAGACTCTAAACACGTGACGCAGCAGGCTCTACACCCGTGACTGAGCAGACACAATTTGGGCAGCTCAGCAGACACCAATGGTGCAGCTCAGCAGACACCAATCATGCAGCTCAGCAGGCAATACTCATGGAGCTGAGCAGGCAGGAATCACTCAGCTCAGCAGGCAAAGATCAAGGAGCTGAGCAGACTGCCATTAAGTGGCTAAGCAGACTCTAAACACGTGACTCAGCAGGCTTGACACCCGTGACTGAGCACACGAATCTTGCAGCCCAGCAGACAATACTCCTGGAGCTGAGCAGGCAGGAATCACGCAGCTCAGCAGACAGTAATCAAGGAGCTGAGCAGGCACGAATCACGCAGCTCAGCAGGCAATAATCCTGGAGCTGAGCAAGCAGGAATCACGCAGCTCAGCAGGCAATAATCAAGAAGCAGAGCAGGCAGGAATCAGGCAGCTCAGCAGCCAATAAGCAAGAAGCTAGCAGTCAGGAATCGCGCAGCTCAGCAGGCAATAATCATGGAGCTGAGCTGGCAGGAATCACGCAACTCAGCAGGCAATACTCACGGACCTGAGCAGGCAGGAATCACGCAACTTAGCAGGCAATAATAATTGGAGCTGAAGGCTGTAATGAACTGGATAAGCAGACTCTAATCACGTGATTCAGCGGCTCCTCTCTGGGGACTGAGCAGGCACTTATTATGCAGCTCAGCAAGCAAAAATCATGGAGCTGAGCAAGCAGGAATCACGCAGCTCAGCAGGCAATAATCATGGAGCTGAGCAAACAGGAATCACGCAGCTCAGCATGCAATAATCAAGAAGCTGAGCAGGCAGGAATCACGCAGCTCAGCAGGCAATAAATATGGAGCTGAGCAAGCAGGAATCACGCAGCTCAGCAGGCAATAATCAAGAAGCTGAGCAGGCAGGAATCACAGCAGCAGCAGGCAATAATCATGGAGCTGAGCAGACTGTAATGAAGTGGCTAAGCAGACTCTAATCACGTCACTCAGCCGGCTCCTAACCCGGTCTTGAGCAGGCACTAATCACGCAGCTGAGCAGGGACTAATCACACAGCTGATCAGGCACGAGTCAGGCAGCTGAGCAGGGATTAAGCATGCAGCTGAGCAAGCGCTAATCCCTTGATTCAGCAGACCCTGATCACGTGACTGAGCAGGCCCTGATCACGTGGCTGAGCATGCACTGATCACGTGACTGAGCATGCACTGATCACGTGACTGAGAGGCACTGATCACGTGACTGAGAGGCACTGATCACGTGACTGAGCAGGCGCTGATCACGTGACTGAGAGGCGCTGATCACGTGACTGAGAGGCGCTGATCACGTGACTGAGGCGCTGATCACGTGACTGAGAGGCGCTGATCACGTGGCTATCATGCACTGATCACGTGCTTCAGGAGGCAATAATCAAAGAGCTGAGCAGGCACTAATCACTTGGCTAAGAGGGCACTAATCACGGAGAGGAGCAGGAAATCGTCAAGGAGCTGAGCAAACTGTAATGAAGTGGTTAAGCAGACTCTAAACACGTGACGCAGCAGGCTCTACACCCGTGACTGAGCAGACACAATTTGGGCAGCTCAGCAGACACCAATGGTGCAGCTCAGCAGACACCAATCATGCAGCTCAGCAGGCACTACTCATGGAGGCAATACTGAGCTGAGGCAGGAATCACTCAGCTCAGCAGGCAAAGATCAAGGAGCTGAGCAGACTGCCATTAAGTGGCTAAGCAGACTCTAAACACGTGACTCAGCAGGCTTGACACCCGTGACTGAGCACACACGAATCTTGCAGCCCAGCAGACAATACTCCTGGAGCTGAGCAGGCAGGAATCACGCAGCTCAGCAGACAGTAATCAAGGAGCTGAGCAGGCACGAATCACGCAGCTCAGCAGGCAATAATCCTGGAGCTGAGCAAGCAGGAATCACGCAGCTCAGCAGGCAATAATCAAGAAGCAGAGCAGGCAGGAATCAGGCAGCTCAGCAGCCAATAAGCAAGAAGCTAGCAGTCAGGAATCGCGCAGCTCAGCAGGCAATAATCATGGAGCTGAGCTGGCAGGAATCACGCAACTCAGCAGGCAATACTCACGGACCTGAGCAGGCAGGAATCACGCAACTTAGCAGGCAATAATAATTGGAGCTGAAGGCTGTAATGAACTGGATAAGCAGACTCTAATCACGTGATTCAGCCGGCTCCTCTCTGGGGACTGAGCAGGCACTTATTATGCAGCTCAGCAAGCAAAAATCATGGAGCTGAGCAAGCAGGAATCACGCAGCTCAGCAGGCAATAATCATGGAGCTGAGCAAACAGGAATCACGCAGCTCAGCATGCAATAATCAAGAAGCTGAGCAGGCAGGAATCACGCAGCTCAGCAGGCAATAAATATGGAGCTGAGCAAGCAGGAATCACGCAGCTCAGCAGGCAATAATCAAGAAGCTGAGCAGGCAGGAATCACGCAGCTTAGCAGGCAATAATCATGGAGCTGAGCAGACTGTAATGAAGTGGCTAAGCAGACTCTAATCACGTCACTCAGCCGGCTCTAACCCGGTCTTGAGCAGGCACTAATCACGCAGCTGAGCAGGGACTAATCACACAGCTGATCAGGCACGAGTCAGGCAGCTGAGCAGGGATTAAGCATGCAGCTGAGCAAGCGCTAATCCCTTGATTCAGCAGACCCTGATCACGTGACTGAGCAGGCCCTGATCACGTGGCTGAGCATGCACTGATCACGTGACTGAGCATGCACTGATCACGTGACTGAGAGGCACTGATCACGTGACTGAGAGGCACTGATCACGTGACTGAGCATGCACTGATCACGTGACTGAGAGGCACTGATCACGTGACTGAGAGGCGCTGATCACGTGACTGAGGGGCGCTGATCACGTGACTGAGAGGCGCTGATCACGTGGCTATCATGCACTGATCACGTGCTTCAGGAGGCAATAATCAAAGAGCTGAGCAGGCACTAATCACTTGGCTAAGAGGGCACTAATCACGGAGAGGAGCAGGAAATCGTCAAGGAGCTGAGCAAACTGTAATGAAGTGGTTAAGCAGACTCTAAACACGTGACGCAGCAGGCTCTACACCCGTGACTGAGCAGACACAATTTGGGCAGCTCAGCAGACACCAATGGTGCAGCTCAGCAGACACAAATGGTGCAGCTCAGCAGACACCAATCATGCAGCTCAGCAGGCAATACTCATGGAGCTGAGCAGGCAGGAATCACTCAGCTCAGCAGGCAAAGATCAAGGAGCTGAGCAGACTGCCATTAAGTGGCTAAGCAGACTCTAAACACGTGACTCAGCAGGCTTGACACCCGTGACTGAGCACACACGAATCTTGCAGCCCAGCAGACAATACTCCTGGAGCTGAGCAGGCAGGAATCACGCAGCTCAGCAGACAGTAATCAAGGAGCTGAGCAGGCACGAATCACGCAGCTCAGCAGGCAATAATCCTGGAGCTGAGCAAGCAGGAATCACGCAGCTCAGCAGGCAATAATCAAGAAGCAGAGCAGGCAGGAATCAGGCAGCTCAGCAGCCAATAAGCAAGAAGCTAGCAGTCAGGAATCGCGCAGCTCAGCAGGCAATAATCATGGAGCTGAGCTGGCAGGAATCACGCAACTCAGCAGGCAATACTCACGGACCTGAGCAGGCAGGAATCACGCAACTTAGCAGGCAATAATAATTGGAGCTGAAGGCTGTAATGAACTGGATAAGCAGACTCTAATCACATGATTCAGCCGGCTCCTCTCTGGGGACTGAGCAGGCACTTATTATGCAGCTCAGCAAGCAAAAATCATGGAGCTGAGCAAGCAGGAATCACGCAGCTCAGCAGGCAATAATCATGGAGCTGAGCAAACAGGAATCACGCAGCTCAGCATGCAATAATCAAGAAGCTGAGCAGGCAGGAATCACGCAGCTCAGCAGGCAATAAATATGGAGCTGAGCAAGCAGGAATCACGCAGCTCAGCAGGCAATAATCAAGAAGCTGAGCAGGCAGGAATCACGCAGCTTAGCAGGCAATAATCATGGAGCTGAGCAGACTGTAATGAAGTGGCTAAGCAGACTCTAATCACGTCACTCAGCCGGCTCCTAACCCGGTCTTGAGCAGGCACTAATCACGCAGCTGAGCAGGGACTAATCACACAGCTGATCAGGCACGAGTCAGGCAGCTGAGCAGGGATTAAGCATGCAGCTGAGCAAGCGCTAATCCCTTGATTCAGCAGACCCTGATCACGTGACTGAGCAGGCCCTGATCACGTGGCTGAGCATGCACTGATCACGTGACTGAGCATGCACTGATCACGTGACTGAGAGGCACTGATCACGTGACTGAGAGGCACTGATCACGTGACTGAGCATGCACTGATCACGTGACTGAGAGGCACTGATCACGTGACTGAGAGCGCTGATCACGTGACTGAGGCGCTGATCACGTGACTGAGGCGCTGATCACGTGGCTATCATGCACTGATCACGTGCTTCAGGAGGCAATAATCAAAGAGCTGAGCAGGCACTAATCACTTGGCTAAGAGGGCACTAATCACGGAGAGGAGCAGGAAATCGTCAAGGAGCTGAGCAAACTGTAATGAAGTGGTTAAGCAGACTCTAAACACGTGACGCAGCAGGCTCTACACCCGTGACTGAGCAGACACAATTTGGGCAGCTCAGCAGACACCAATGGTGCAGCTCAGCAGACACCAATCATGCAGCTCAGCAGGCAATACTCATGGAGCTGAGCAGGCAGGAATCACTCAGCTCAGCAGGCAAAGATCAAGGAGCTGAGCAGACTGCCATTAAGTGGCTAAGCAGACTCTAAACACGTGACTCAGCAGGCTTGACACCCGTGACTGAGCACACACGAATCTTGCAGCCCAGCAGACAATACTCCTGGAGCTGAGCAGGCAGGAATCACGCAGCTCAGCAGACAGTAATCAAGGAGCTGAGCAGGCACGAATCACGCAGCTCAGCAGGCAATAATCCTGGAGCTGAGCAAGCAGGAATCACGCAGCTCAGCAGGCAATAATCAAGAAGCAGAGCAGGCAGGAATCAGGCAGCTCAGCAGCCAATAAGCAAGAAGCTAGCAGTCAGGAATCGCGCAGCTCAGCAGGCAATAATCATGGAGCTGAGCTGGCAGGAATCACGCAACTCAGCAGGCAATACTCACGGACCTGAGCAGGCAGGAATCACGCAACTTAGCAGGCAATAATAATTGGAGCTGAAGGCTGTAATGAACTGGATAAGCAGACTCTAATCACGTGATTCAGCCGGCTCCTCTCTGGGGACTGAGCAGGCACTTATTATGCAGCTCAGCAAGCAAAAATCATGGAGCTGAGCAAGCAGGAATCACGCAGCTCAGCAGGCAATAATATGGAGCTGAGCAAGCAGGAATCACGCAGCTCAGCAGGCAATAATCAAGAAGCTGAGCAGGCAGGAATCACGCAGCTTAGCAGGCAATAATCATGGAGCTGAGCAGACTGTAATGAAGTGGCTAAGCAGACTCTAATCACGTCACTCAGCCGGCTCCTAACCCGGTCTTGAGCAGGCACTAATCACGCAGCTGAGCAGGGACTAATCACACAGCTGATCAGGCACGAGTCAGGCAGCTGAGCAGGGATTAAGCATGCAGCTGAGCAAGCGCTAATCCCTTGATTCAGCAGACCCTGATCACGTGACTGAGCAGGCCCTGATCACGTGGCTGAGCATGCACTGATCACGTGACTGAGCATGCAC
This sequence comes from Bos javanicus, assembly GCF_032452875.1. Lineage (NCBI taxonomy): Eukaryota > Metazoa > Chordata > Mammalia > Artiodactyla > Bovidae > Bos > Bos javanicus. Next base: position 11,236 of record NW_026894181.1, read on the forward strand.
TGATCACGTGACTGAGAGGCACTGATCACGTGACTGAGAGGCACTGATCACGTGACTGAGCATGCACTGATCACGTGACTGAGAGGCACTGATCACGTGACTGAGAGGCGCTGATCACGTGACTGAGGGGCGCTGATCACGTGACTGAGAGGCGCTGATCACGTGGCTATCATGCACTGATCACGTGCTTCAGGAGGCAATAATCAAAGAGCTGAGCAGGCACTAATCACTTGGCTAAGAGGGCACTAATCACGGAGAGGAGCAGGAAATCGTCAAGGAGCTGAGCAAACTGTAATGAAGTGGTTAAGCAGACTCTAAACACGTGACGCAGCAGGCTCTACACCCGTGACTGAGCAGACACAATTTGGGCAGCTCAGCAGACACCAATGGTGCAGCTCAGCAGACACAAATGGTGCAGCTCAGCAGACACCAATCATGCAGCTCAGCAGGCAATACTCATGGAGCTGAGCAGGCAGGAATCACTCAGCTCAGCAGGCAAAGATCAAGGAGCTGAGCAGACTGCCATTAAGTGGCTAAGCAGACTCTAAACACGTGACTCAGCAGGCTTGACACCCGTGACTGAGCACACACGAATCTTGCAGCCCAGCAGACAATACTCCTGGAGCTGAGCAGGCAGGAATCACGCAGCTCAGCAGACAGTAATCAAGGAGCTGAGCAGGCACGAATCACGCAGCTCAGCAGGCAATAATCCTGGAGCTGAGCAAGCAGGAATCACGCAGCTCAGCAGGCAATAATCAAGAAGCAGAGCAGGCAGGAATCAGGCAGCTCAGCAGCCAATAAGCAAGCTAGCAGTCAGGAATCGCGCAGCTCAGCAGGCAATACTCATGGACCTGAGCAGGCAGGAATCACGCAACTTAGCAGGCAATAATAATGGAGCTGAAGGCTGTAATGAACTGGATAAGCAGACTCTAATCACGTGATTCAGCCGGCTCCTCTCTGGGGACTGAGCAGGCACTTATTATGCAGCTCAGCAAGCAAAAATCATGGAGCTGAGCAAGCAGGAATCACGCAGCTCAGCAGGCAATAATCATGGAGCTGAGCAAACAGGAATCACGCAGCTCAGCATGCAATAATCAAGAAGCTGAGCAGGCAGGAATCACGCAGCTCAGCAGGCAATAAATATGGAGCTGAGCAAGCAGGAATCACGCAGCTCAGCAGGCAATAATCAAGAAGCTGAGCAGGCAGGAATCACGCAGCTTAGCAGGCAATAATCATGGAGCTGAGCAGACTGTAATGAAGTGGCTAAGCAGACTCTAATCACGTCACTCAGCCGGCTCCTAACCCGGTCTTGAGCAGGCACTAATCACGCAGCTGAGCAGGGACTAATCACACAGCTGATCAGGCACGAGTCAGGCAGCTGAGCAGGGATTAAGCATGCAGCTGAGCAAGCGCTAATCCCTTGATTCAGCAGACCCTGATCACGTGACTGAGCAGGCCCTGATCACGTGGCTGAGCATGCACTGATCACGTGACTGAGCATGCACTGATCACGTGACTGAGAGGCACTGATCACGTGACTGAGAGGCACTGATCACGTGACTGAGAGCGCTGATCACGTGACTGAGGCGCTGATCACGTGACTGAGAGGCGCTGATCACGTGGCTATCATGCACTGATCACGTGCTTCAGGAGGCAATAATCAAAGAGCTGAGCAGGCACTAATCACTTGGCTAAGAGGGCACTAATCACGGAGAGGAGCAGGAAATCGTCAAGGAGCTGAGCAAACTGTAATGAAGTGGTTAAGCAGACTCTAAACACGTGACGCAGCAGGCTCTACACCCGTGACTGAGCAGACACAATTTGGGCAGCTCAGCAGACACCAATGGTGCAGCTCAGCAGACACAAATGGTGCAGCTCAGCAGACACCAATCATGCAGCTCAGCAGGCAATACTCATGGAGCTGAGCAGGCAGGAATCACTCAGCTCAGCAGGCAAAGATCAAGGAGCTGAGCAGACTGCCATTAAGTGGCTAAGCAGACTCTAAACACGTGACTCAGCAGGCTTGACACCCGTGACTGAGCACACACGAATCTTGCAGCCCAGCAGACAATACTCCTGGAGCTGAGCAGGCAGGAATCACGCAGCTCAGCAGACAGTAATCAAGGAGCTGAGCAGGCACGAATCACGCAGCTCAGCAGGCAATAATCCTGGAGCTGAGCAAGCAGGAATCACGCAGCTCAGCAGGCAATAATCAAGAAGCAGAGCAGGCAGGAATCAGGCAGCTCAGCAGCCAATAAGCAAGAAGCTAGCAGTCAGGAATCGCGCAGCTCAGCAGGCAATAATCATGGAGCTGAGCTGGCAGGAATCACGCAACTCAGCAGGCAATACTCACGGACCTGAGCAGGCAGGAATCACGCAACTTAGCAGGCAATAATTGGAGCTGAAGGCTGTAATGAACTGGATAAGCAGACTCTAATCACGTGATTCAGCCGGCTCCTCTCTGGGGACTGAGCAGGCACTTATTATGCAGCTCAGCAAGCAAAAATCATGGAGCTGAGCAAGCAGGAATCACGCAGCTCAGCAGGCAATAATATGGAGCTGAGCAAGCAGGAATCACGCAGCTCAGCAGGCAATAATCAAGAAGCTGAGCAGGCAGGAATCACGCAGCTTAGCAGGCAATAATCATGGAGCTGAGCAGACTGTAATGAAGTGGCTAAGCAGACTCTAATCACGTCACTCAGCCGGCTCCTAACCCGGTCTTGAGCAGGCACTAATCACGCAGCTGAGCAGGGACTAATCACACAGCTGATCAGGCACGAGTCAGGCAGCTGAGCAGGGATTAAGCATGCAGCTGAGCAAGCGCTAATCCCTTGATTCAGCAGACCCTGATCACGTGACTGAGCAGGCCCTGATCACGTGGCTGAGCATGCACTGATCACGTGACTGAGCATGCACTGATCACGTGACTGAGAGGCACTGATCACGTGACTGAGAGGCACTGATCACGTGACTGAGCATGCACTGATCACGTGACTGAGAGGCACTGATCACGTGACTGAGAGGCGCTGATCACGTGACTGAGGGCGCTGATCACGTGACTGAGAGGCGCTGATCACGTGGCTATCATGCACTGATCACGTGCTTCAGGAGGCAATAATCAAAGAGCTGAGCAGGCACTAATCACTTGGCTAAGAGGGCACTAATCACGGAGAGGAGCAGGAAATCGTCAAGGAGCTGAGCAAACTGTAATGAAGTGGTTAAGCAGACTCTAAACACGTGACGCAGCAGGCTCTACACCCGTGACTGAGCAGACACAATTTGGGCAGCTCAGCAGACACCAATGGTGCAGCTCAGCAGACACAAATGGTGCAGCTCAGCAGACACCAATCATGCAGCTCAGCAGGCAATACTCATGGAGCTGAGCAGGCAGGAATCACTCAGCTCAGCAGGCAAAGATCAAGGAGCTGAGCAGACTGCCATTAAGTGGCTAAGCAGACTCTAAACACGTGACTCAGCAGGCTTGACACCCGTGACTGAGCACACACGAATCTTGCAGCCCAGCAGACAATACTCCTGGAGCTGAGCAGGCAGGAATCACGCAGCTCAGCAGACAGTAATCAAGGAGCTGAGCAGGCACGAATCACGCAGCTCAGCAGGCAATAATCCTGGAGCTGAGCAAGCAGGAATCACGCAGCTCAGCAGGCAATAATCAAGAAGCAGAGCAGGCAGGAATCAGGCAGCTCAGCAGCCAATAAGCAAGCTAGCAGTCAGGAATCGCGCAGCTCAGCAGGCAATAATCATGGAGCTGAGCTGGCAGGAATCACGCAACTCAGCAGGCAATACTCACGGACCTGAGCAGGCAGGAATCACGCAACTTAGCAGGCAATAATAATTGGAGCTGAAGGCTGTAATGAACTGGATAAGCAGACTCTAATCACGTGATTCAGCCGGCTCCTCTCTGGGGACTGAGCAGGCACTTATTATGCAGCTCAGCAAGCAAAAATCATGGAGCTGAGCAAGCAGGAATCACGCAGCTCAGCAGGCAATAATCATGGAGCTGAGCAAACAGGAATCACGCAGCTCAGCATGCAATAATCAAGAAGCTGAGCAGGCAGGAATCACGCAGCTCAGCAGGCAATAAATATGGAGCTGAGCAAGCAGGAATCACGCAGCTCAGCAGGCAATAATCAAGAAGCTGAGCAGGCAGGAATCACGCAGCTTAGCAGGCAATAATCATGGAGCTGAGCAGACTGTAATGAAGTGGCTAAGCAGACTCTAATCACGTCACTCAGCCGGCTCCTAACCCGGTCTTGAGCAGGCACTAATCACGCAGCTGAGCAGGGACTAATCACACAGCTGATCAGGCACGAGTCAGGCAGCTGAGCAGGGATTAAGCATGCAGCTGAGCAAGCGCTAATCCCTTGATTCAGCAGACCCTGATCACGTGACTGAGCAGGCCCTGATCACGTGGCTGAGCATGCACTGATCACGTGACTGAGCATGCACTGATCACGTGACTGAGAGGCACTGATCACGTGACTGAGAGGCACTGATCACGTGACTGAGAGGCACTGATCACGTGACTGAGAGGCGCTGATCACGTGACTGAGGGCGCTGATCACGTGACTGAGAGGCGCTGATCACGTGGCTATCATGCACTGATCACGTGCTTCAGGAGGCAATAATCAAAGAGCTGAGCAGGCACTAATCACTTGGCTAAGAGGGCACTAATCACGGAGAGGAGCAGGAAATCGTCAAGGAGCTGAGCAAACTGTAATGAAGTGGTTAAGCAGACTCTAAACACGTGACGCAGCAGGCTCTACACCCGTGACTGAGCAGACACAATTTGGGCAGCTCAGCAGACACCAATGGTGCAGCTCAGCAGACACCAATCATGCAGCTCAGCAGGCAATACTCATGGAGCTGAGCAGGCAGGAATCACTCAGCTCAGCAGGCAAAGATCAAGGAGCTGAGCAGACTGCCATTAAGTGGCTAAGCAGACTCTAAACACGTGACTCAGCAGGCTTGACACCCGTGACTGAGCACACACGAATCTTGCAGCCCAGCAGACAATACTCCTGGAGCTGAGCAGGCAGGAATCACGCAGCTCAGCAGACAGTAATCAAGGAGCTGAGCAGGCACGAATCACGCAGCTCAGCAGGCAATAATCCTGGAGCTGAGCAAGCAGGAATCACGCAGCTCAGCAGGCAATAATCAAGAAGCAGAGCAGGCAGGAATCAGGCAGCTCAGCAGCCAATAAGCAAGAAGCTAGCAGTCAGGAATCGCGCAGCTCAGCAGGCAATAATCATGGAGCTGAGCTGGCAGGAATCACGCAACTCAGCAGGCAATACTCACGGACCTGAGCAGGCAGGAATCACGCAACTTAGCAGGCAATAATAATTGGAGCTGAAGGCTGTAATGAACTGGATAAGCAGACTCTAATCACGTGATTCAGCCGGCTCCTCTCTGGGGACTGAGCAGGCACTTATTATGCAGCTCAGCAAGCAAAAATCATGGAGCTGAGCAAGCAGGAATCACGCAGCTCAGCAGGCAATAATCATGGAGCTGAGCAAGCAGGAATCACGCAGCTCAGCAGGCAATAATCAAGAAGCTGAGCAGGCAGGAATCACGCAGCTTAGCAGGCAATAATCATGGAGCTGAGCAGACTGTAATGAAGTGGCTAAGCAGACTCTAATCACGTCACTCAGCCGGCTCCTAACCCGGTCTTGAGCAGGCACTAATCACGCAGCTGAGCAGGGACTAATCACACAGCTGATCAGGCACGAGTCAGGCAGCTGAGCAGGGATTAAGCATGCAGCTGAGCAAGCGCTAATCCCTTGATTCAGCAGACCCTGATCACGTGACTGAGCAGGCCCTGATCACGTGGCTGAGCATGCACTGATCACGTGACTGAGCATGCACTGATCACGTGACTGAGAGGCACTGATCACGTGACTGAGAGGCACTGATCACGTGACTGAGCATGCACTGATCACGTGACTGAGAGGCACTGATCACGTGACTGAGAGGCGCTGATCACGTGACTGAGGGCGCTGATCACGTGACTGAGAGGCGCTGATCACGTGGCTATCATGCACTGATCACGTGCTTCAGGAGGCAATAATCAAAGAGCTGAGCAGGCACTAATCACTTGGCTAAGAGGGCACTAATCACGGAGAGGAGCAGGAAATCGTCAAGGAGCTGAGCAAACTGTAATGAAGTGGTTAAGCAGACTCTAAACACGTGACGCAGCAGGCTCTACACCCGTGACTGAGCAGACACAATTTGGGCAGCTCAGCAGACACCAATGGTGCAGCTCAGCAGACACAAATGGTGCAGCTCAGCAGACACCAATCATGCAGCTCAGCAGGCAATACTCATGGAGCTGAGCAGGCAGGAATCACTCAGCTCAGCAGGCAAAGATCAAGGAGCTGAGCAGACTGCCATTAAGTGGCTAAGCAGACTCTAAACACGTGACTCAGCAGGCTTGACACCCGTGACTGAGCACACACGAATCTTGCAGCCCAGCAGACAATACTCCTGGAGCTGAGCAGGCAGGAATCACGCAGCTCAGCAGACAGTAATCAAGGAGCTGAGCAGGCACGAATCACGCAGCTCAGCAGGCAATAATCCTGGAGCTGAGCAAGCAGGAATCACGCAGCTCAGCAGGCAATAATCAAGAAGCAGAGCAGGCAGGAATCAGGCAGCTCAGCAGCCAATAAGCAAGAAGCTAGCAGTCAGGAATCGCGCAGCTCAGCAGGCAATACTCACGGACCTGAGCAGGCAGGAATCACGCAACTTAGCAGGCAATAATAATTGGAGCTGAAGGCTGTAATGAACTGGATAAGCAGACTCTAATCACGTGATTCAGCCGGCTCCTCTCTGGGGACTGAGCAGGCACTTATTATGCAGCTCAGCAAGCAAAAATCATGGAGCTGAGCAAGCAGGAATCACGCAGCTCAGCAGGCAATAATCATGGAGCTGAGCAAACAGGAATCACGCAGCTCAGCATGCAATAATCAAGAAGCTGAGCAGGCAGGAATCACGCAGCTCAGCAGGCAATAAATATGGAGCTGAGCAAGCAGGAATCACGCAGCTCAGCAGGCAATAATCAAGAAGCTGAGCAGGCAGGAATCACGCAGCTTAGCAGGCAATAATCATGGAGCTGAGCAGACTGTAATGAAGTGGCTAAGCAGACTCTAATCACGTCACTCAGCCGGCTCCTAACCCGGTCTTGAGCAGGCACTAATCACGCAGCTGAGCAGGGACTAATCACACAGCTGATCAGGCACGAGTCAGGCAGCTGAGCAGGGATTAAGCATGCAGCTGAGCAAGCGCTAATCCCTTGATTCAGCAGACCCTGATCACGTGACTGAGCAGGCCCTGATCACGTGGCTGAGCATGCACTGATCACGTGACTGAGCATGCACTGATCACGTGACTGAGAGGCACTGATCACGTGACTGAGAGGCACTGATCACGTGACTGAGCATGCTGATCACGTGACTGAGGGCGCTGATCACGTGACTGAGAGGCGCTGATCACGTGGCTATCATGCACTGATCACGTGCTTCAGGAGGCAATAATCAAAGAGCTGAGCAGGCACTAATCACTTGGCTAAGAGGGCACTAATCACGGAGAGGAGCAGGAAATCGTCAAGGAGCTGAGCAAACTGTAATGAAGTGGTTAAGCAGACTCTAAACACGTGACGCAGCAGGCTCTACACCCGTGACTGAGCAGACACAATTTGGGCAGCTCAGCAGACACCAATGGTGCAGCTCAGCAGACACAAATGGTGCAGCTCAGCAGACACCAATCATGCAGCTCAGCAGGCAATACTCATGGAGCTGAGCAGGCAGGAATCACTCAGCTCAGCAGGCAAAGATCAAGGAGCTGAGCAGACTGCCATTAAGTGGCTAAGCAGACTCTAAACACGTGACTCAGCAGGCTTGACACCCGTGACTGAGCACACACGAATCTTGCAGCCCAGCAGACAATACTCCTGGAGCTGAGCAGGCAGGAATCACGCAGCTCAGCAGACAGTAATCAAGGAGCTGAGCAGGCACGAATCACGCAGCTCAGCAGGCAATAATCCTGGAGCTGAGCAAGCAGGAATCACGCAGCTCAGCAGGCAATAATCAAGAAGCAGAGCAGGCAGGAATCAGGCAGCTCAGCAGCCAATAAGCAAGAAGCTAGCAGTCAGGAATCGCGCAGCTCAGCAGGCAATAATCATGGAGCTGAGCTGGCAGGAATCACGCAACTCAGCAGGCAATACTCACGGACCTGAGCAGGCAGGAATCACGCAACTTAGCAGGCAATAATAATTGGAGCTGAAGGCTGTAATGAACTGGATAAGCAGACTCTAATCACGTGATTCAGCCGGCTCCTCTCTGGGGACTGAGCAGGCACTTATTATGCAGCTCAGCAAGCAAAAATCATGGAGCTGAGCAAGCAGGAATCACGCAGCTCAGCAGGCAATAATTATGGAGCTGAGCAAGCAGGAATCACGCAGCTCAGCAGGCAATAATCAAGAAGCTGAGCAGGCAGGAATCACGCAGCTTAGCAGGCAATAATCATGGAGCTGAGCAGACTGTAATGAAGTGGCTAAGCAGACTCTAATCACGTCACTCAGCCGGCTCCTAACCCGGTCTTGAGCAGGCACTAATCACGCAGCTGAGCAGGGACTAATCACACAGCTGATCAGGCACGAGTCAGGCAGCTGAGCAGGGATTAAGCATGCAGCTGAGCAAGCGCTAATCCCTTGATTCAGCAGACCCTGATCACGTGACTGAGCAGGCCCTGATCACGTGGCTGAGCATGCACTGATCACGTGACTGAGCATGCACTGATCACGTGACTGAGAGGCACTGATCACGTGACTGAGAGGCACTGATCACGTGACTGAGCATGCACTGATCACGTGACTGAGAGGCACTGATCACGTGACTGAGAGGCGCTGATCACGTGACTGAGGGGCGCTGATCACGTGACTGAGAGGCGCTGATCACGTGGCTATCATGCACTGATCACGTGCTTCAGGAGGCAATAATCAAAGAGCTGAGCAGGCACTAATCACTTGGCTAAGAGGGCACTAATCACGGAGAGGAGCAGGAAATCGTCAAGGAGCTGAGCAAACTGTAATGAAGTGGTTAAGCAGACTCTAAACACGTGACGCAGCAGGCTCTACACCCGTGACTGAGCAGACACAATTTGGGCAGCTCAGCAGACACCAATGGTGCAGCTCAGCAGACACAAATGGTGCAGCTCAGCAGACACCAATCATGCAGCTCAGCAGGCAATACTCATGGAGCTGAGCAGGCAGGAATCACTCAGCTCAGCAGGCAAAGATCAAGGAGCTGAGCAGACTGCCATTAAGTGGCTAAGCAGACTCTAAACACGTGACTCAGCAGGCTTGACACCCGTGACTGAGCACACACGAATCTTGCAGCCCAGCAGACAATACTCCTGGAGCTGAGCAGGCAGGAATCACGCAGCTCAGCAGACAGTAATCAAGGAGCTGAGCAGGCACGAATCACGCAGCTCAGCAGGCAATAATCCTGGAGCTGAGCAAGCAGGAATCACGCAGCTCAGCAGGCAATAATCAAGAAGCAGAGCAGGCAGGAATCAGGCAGCTCAGCAGCCAATAAGCAAGAAGCTAGCAGTCAGGAATCGCGCAGCTCAGCAGGCAATAATCATGGAGCTGAGCTGGCAGGAATCACGCAACTCAGCAGGCAATACTCACGGACCTGAGCAGGCAGGAATCACGCAACTTAGCAGGCAATAATAATTGGAGCTGAAGGCTGTAATGAACTGGATAAGCAGACTCTAATCACGTGATTCAGCCGGCTCCTCTCTGGGGACTGAGCAGGCACTTATTATGCAGCTCAGCAAGCAAAAATCATGGAGCTGAGCAAGCAGGAATCACGCAGCTCAGCAGGCAATAATCATGGAGCTGAGCAAACAGGAATCACGCAGCTCAGCATGCAATAATCAAGAAGCTGAGCAGGCAGGAATCACGCAGCTCAGCAGGCAATAAATATGGAGCTGAGCAAGCAGGAATCACGCAGCTCAGCAGGCAATAATCAAGAAGCTGAGCAGGCAGGAATCACGCAGCTTAGCAGGCAATAATCATGGAGCTGAGCAGACTGTAATGAAGTGGCTAAGCAGACTCTAATCACGTCACTCAGCCGGCTCCTAACCCGGTCTTGAGCAGGCACTAATCACGCAGCTGAGCAGGGACTAATCACACAGCTGATCAGGCACGAGTCAGGCAGCTGAGCAGGGATTAAGCATGCAGCTGAGCAAGCGCTAATCCCTTGATTCAGCAGACCCTGATCACGTGACTGAGCAGGCCCTGATCACGTGGCTGAGCATGCACTGATCACGTGACTGAGCATGCACTGATCACGTGACTGAGAGGCACTGATCACGTGACTGAGAGGCACTGATCACGTGACTGAGCATGCACTGATCACGTGACTGAGAGGCGCTGATCACGTGACTGAGGGCGCTGATCACGTGACTGAGAGGCGCTGATCACGTGGCTATCATGCACTGATCACGTGCTTCAGGAGGCAATAATCAAAGAGCTGAGCAGGCACTAATCACTTGGCTAAGAGGGCACTAATCACGGAGAGGAGCAGGAAATCGTCAAGGAGCTGAGCAAACTGTAATGAAGTGGTTAAGCAGACTCTAAACACGTGACGCAGCAGGCTCTACACCCGTGACTGAGCAGACACAATTTGGGCAGCTCAGCAGACACCAATGGTGCAGCTCAGCAGACACCAATCATGCAGCTCAGCAGGCAATACTCATGGAGCTGAGCAGGCAGGAATCACTCAGCTCAGCAGGCAAAGATCAAGGAGCTGAGCAGACTGCCATTAAGTGGCTAAGCAGACTCTAAACACGTGACTCAGCAGGCTTGACACCCGTGACTGAGCACACACGAATCTTGCAGCCCAGCAGACAATACTCCTGGAGCTGAGCAGGCAGGAATCACGCAGCTCAGCAGACAGTAATCAAGGAGCTGAGCAGGCACGAATCACGCAGCTCAGCAGGCAATAATCCTGGAGCTGAGCAAGCAGGAATCACGCAGCTCAGCAGGCAATAATCAAGAAGCAGAGCAGGCAGGAATCAGGCAGCTCAGCAGCCAATAAGCAAGAAGCTAGCAGTCAGGAATCGCGCAGCTCAGCAGGCAATAATCATGGAGCTGAGCTGGCAGGAATCACGCAACTCAGCAGGCAATACTCACGGACCTGAGCAGGCAGGAATCACGCAACTTAGCAGGCAATAATAATTGGAGCTGAAGGCTGTAATGAACTGGATAAGCAGACTCTAATCACGTGATTCAGCCGGCTCCTCTCTGGGGACTGAGCAGGCACTTATTATGCAGCTCAGCAAGCAAAAATCATGGAGCTGAGCAAGCAGGAATCACGCAGCTCAGCAGGCAATAATCATGGAGCTGAGCAAACAGGAATCACGCAGCTCAGCATGCAATAATCAAGAAGCTGAGCAGGCAGGAATCACGCAGCTCAGCAGGCAATAAATATGGAGCTGAGCAAGCAGGAATCACGCAGCTCAGCAGGCAATAATCAAGAAGCTGAGCAGGCAGGAATCACGCAGCTTAGCAGGCAATAATCATGGAGCTGAGCAGACTGTAATGAAGTGGCTAAGCAGACTCTAATCACGTCACTCAGCCGGCTCCTAACCCGGTCTTGAGCAGGCACTAATCACGCAGCTGAGCAGGGACTAATCACACAGCTGATCAGGCACGAGTCAGGCAGCTGAGCAGGGATTAAGCATGCAGCTGAGCAAGCGCTAATCCCTTGATTCAGCAGACCCTGATCACGTGACTGAGCAGGCCCTGATCACGTGGCTGAGCATGCACTGATCACGTGACTGAGCATGCACTGATCACGTGACTGAGAGGCACTGATCACGTGACTGAGAGGCACTGATCACGTGACTGAGCATGCACTGATCACGTGACTGAGAGGCACTGATCACGTGACTGAGAGGCGCTGATCACGTGACTGAGGGGCGCTGATCACGTGACTGAGAGGCGCTGATCACGTGGCTATCATGCACTGATCACGTGCTTCAGGAGGCAATAATCAAAGAGCTGAGCAGGCACTAATCACTTGGCTAAGAGGGCACTAATCACGGAGAGGAGCAGGAAATCGTCAAGGAGCTGAGCAAACTGTAATGAAGTGGTTAAGCAGACTCTAAACACGTGACGCAGCAGGCTCTACACCCGTGACTGAGCAGACACAATTTGGGCAGCTCAGCAGACACCAATGGTGCAGCTCAGCAGACACAAATGGTGCAGCTCAGCAGACACCAATCATGCAGCTCAGCAGGCAATACTCATGGAGCTGAGCAGGCAGGAATCACTCAGCTCAGCAGGCAAAGATCAAGGAGCTGAGCAGACTGCCATTAAGTGGCTAAGCAGACTCTAAACACGTGACTCAGCAGGCTTGACACCCGTGACTGAGCACACACGAATCTTGCAGCCCAGCAGACAATACTCCTGGAGCTGAGCAGGCAGGAATCACGCAGCTCAGCAGACAGTAATCAAGGAGCTGAGCAGGCACGAATCACGCAGCTCAGCAGGCAATAATCCTGGAGCTGAGCAAGCAGGAATCACGCAGCTCAGCAGGCAATAATCAAGAAGCAGAGCAGGCAGGAATCAGGCAGCTCAGCAGCCAATAAGCAAGAAGCTAGCAGTCAGGAATCGCGCAGCTCAGCAGGCAATAATCATGGAGCTGAGCTGGCAGGAATCACGCAACTCAGCAGGCAATACTCACGGACCTGAGCAGGCAGGAATCACGCAACTTAGCAGGCAATAATAATTGGAGCTGAAGGCTGTAATGAACTGGATAAGCAGACTCTAATCACGTGATTCAGCCGGCTCCTCTCTGGGGACTGAGCAGGCACTTATTATGCAGCTCAGCAAGCAAAAATCATGGAGCTGAGCAAGCAGGAATCACGCAGCTCAGCAGGCAATAATCATGGAGCTGAGCAAGCAGGAATCACGCAGCTCAGCAGGCAATAATCAAGAAGCTGAGCAGGCAGGAATCACGCAGCTTAGCAGGCAATAATCATGGAGCTGAGCAGACTGTAATGAAGTGGCTAAGCAGACTCTAATCACGTCACTCAGCCGGCTCCTAACCCGGTCTTGAGCAGGCACTAATCACGCAGCTGAGCAGGGACTAATCACACAGCTGATCAGGCACGAGTCAGGCAGCTGAGCAGGGATTAAGCATGCAGCTGAGCAAGCGCTAATCCCTTGATTCAGCAGACCCTGATCACGTGACTGAGCAGGCCCTGATCACGTGGCTGAGCATGCACTGATCACGTGACTGAGCATGCACTGATCACGTGACTGAGAGGCACTGATCACGTGACTGAGAGGCACTGATCACGTGACTGAGCATGCACTGATCACGTGACTGAGAGGCACTGATCACGTGACTGAGAGGCGCTGATCACGTGACTGAGGGGCGCTGATCACGTGACTGAGAGGCGCTGATCACGTGGCTATCATGCACTGATCACGTGCTTCAGGAGGCAATAATCAAAGAGCTGAGCAGGCACTAATCACTTGGCTAAGAGGGCACTAATCACGGAGAGGAGCAGGAAATCGTCAAGGAGCTGAGCAAACTGTAATGAAGTGGTTAAGCAGACTCTAAACACGTGACGCAGCAGGCTCTACACCCGTGACTGAGCAGACACAATTTGGGCAGCTCAGCAGACACCAATGGTGCAGCTCAGCAGACACAAATGGTGCAGCTCAGCAGACACCAATCATGCAGCTCAGCAGGCAATACTCATGGAGCTGAGCAGGCAGGAATCACTCAGCTCAGCAGGCAAAGATCAAGGAGCTGAGCAGACTGCCATTAAGTGGCTAAGCAGACTCTAAACACGTGACTCAGCAGGCTTGACACCCGTGACTGAGCACACACGAATCTTGCAGCCCAGCAGACAATACTCCTGGAGCTGAGCAGGCAGGAATCACGCAGCTCAGCAGACAGTAATCAAGGAGCTGAGCAGGCACGAATCACGCAGCTCAGCAGGCAATAATCCTGGAGCTGAGCAAGCAGGAATCACGCAGCTCAGCAGGCAATAATCAAGAAGCAGAGCAGGCAGGAATCAGGCAGCTCAGCAGCCAATAAGCAAGAAGCTAGCAGTCAGGAATCGCGCAGCTCAGCAGGCAATAATCATGGAGCTGAGCTGGCAGGAATCACGCAACTCAGCAGGCAATACTCACGGACCTGAGCAGGCAGGAATCACGCAACTTAGCAGGCAATAATAATTGGAGCTGAAGGCTGTAATGAACTGGATAAGCAGACTCTAATCACGTGATTCAGCCGGCTCCTCTCTGGGGACTGAGCAGGCACTTATTATGCAGCTCAGCAAGCAAAAATCATGGAGCTGAGCAAGCAGGAATCACGCAGCTCAGCAGGCAATAATCATGGAGCTGAGCAAACAGGAATCACGCAGCTCAGCATGCAATAATCAAGAAGCTGAGCAGGCAGGAATCACGCAGCTCAGCAGGCAATAAATATGGAGCTGAGCAAGCAGGAATCACGCAGCTCAGCAGGCAATAATCAAGAAGCTGAGCAGGCAGGAATCACGCAGCTTAGCAGGCAATAATCATGGAGCTGAGCAGACTGTAATGAAGTGGCTAAGCAGACTCTAATCACGTCACTCAGCCGGCTCCTAACCCGGTCTTGAGCAGGCACTAATCACGCAGCTGAGCAGGGACTAATCACACAGCTGATCAGGCACGAGTCAGGCAGCTGAGCAGGGATTAAGCATGCAGCTGAGCAAGCGCTAATCCCTTGATTCAGCAGACCCTGATCACGTGACTGAGCAGGCCCTGATCACGTGGCTGAGCATGCACTGATCACGTGACTGAGCATGCACTGATCACGTGACTGAGAGGCACTGATCACGTGACTGAGAGGCACTGATCACGTGACTGAGAGGCACTGATCACGTGACTGAGAGGCGCTGATCACGTGACTGAGGCGCTGATCACGTGACTGAGAGGCGCTGATCACGTGGCTATCATGCACTGATCACGTGCTTCAGGAGGCAATAATCAAAGAGCTGAGCAGGCACTAATCACTTGGCTAAGAGGGCACTAATCACGGAGAGGAGCAGGAAATCGTCAAGGAGCTGAGCAAACTGTAATGAAGTGGTTAAGCAGACTCTAAACACGTGACGCAGCAGGCTCTACACCCGTGACTGAGCAGACACAATTTGGGCAGCTCAGCAGACACCAATGGTGCAGCTCAGCAGACACAAATGGTGCAGCTCAGCAGACACCAATCATGCAGCTCAGCAGGCAATACTCATGGAGCTGAGCAGGCAGGAATCACTCAGCTCAGCAGGCAAAGATCAAGGAGCTGAGCAGACTGCCATTAAGTGGCTAAGCAGACTCTAAACACGTGACTCAGCAGGCTTGACACCCGTGACTGAGCACACACGAATCTTGCAGCCCAGCAGACAATACTCCTGGAGCTGAGCAGGCAGGAATCACGCAGCTCAGCAGACAGTAATCAAGGAGCTGAGCAGGCACGAATCACGCAGCTCAGCAGGCAATAATCCTGGAGCTGAGCAAGCAGGAATCACGCAGCTCAGCAGGCAATAATCAAGAAGCAGAGCAGGCAGGAATCAGGCAGCTCAGCAGCCAATAAGCAAGAAGCTAGCAGTCAGGAATCGCGCAGCTCAGCAGGCAATAATCATGGAGCTGAGCTGGCAGGAATCACGCAACTCAGCAGGCAATACTCACGGACCTGAGCAGGCAGGAATCACGCAACTTAGCAGGCAATAATAATTGGAGCTGAAGGCTGTAATGAACTGGATAAGCAGACTCTAATCACGTGATTCAGCCGGCTCCTCTCTGGGGACTGAGCAGGCACTTATTATGCAGCTCAGCAAGCAAAAATCATGGAGCTGAGCAAGCAGGAATCACGCAGCTCAGCAGGCAATAATCATGGAGCTGAGCAAGCAGGAATCACGCAGCTCAGCAGGCAATAATCAAGAAGCTGAGCAGGCAGGAATCACGCAGCTTAGCAGGCAATAATCATGGAGCTGAGCAGACTGTAATGAAGTGGCTAAGCAGACTCTAATCACGTCACTCAGCCGGCTCCTAACCCGGTCTTGAGCAGGCACTAATCACGCAGCTGAGCAGGGACTAATCACACAGCTGATCAGGCACGAGTCAGGCAGCTGAGCAGGGATTAAGCATGCAGCTGAGCAAGCGCTAATCCCTTGATTCAGCAGACCCTGATCACGTGACTGAGCAGGCCCTGATCACGTGGCTGAGCATGCACTGATCACGTGACTGAGCATGCACTGATCACGTGACTGAGAGGCACTGATCACGTGACTGAGAGGCACTGATCACGTGACTGAGCATGCACTGATCACGTGACTGAGAGGCACTGATCACGTGACTGAGAGGCGCTGATCACGTGACTGAGGGCGCTGATCACGTGACTGAGAGGCGCTGATCACGTGGCTATCATGCACTGATCACGTGCTTCAGGAGGCAATAATCAAAGAGCTGAGCAGGCACTAATCACTTGGCTAAGAGGGCACTAATCACGGAGAGGAGCAGGAAATCGTCAAGGAGCTGAGCAAACTGTAATGAAGTGGTTAAGCAGACTCTAAACACGTGACGCAGCAGGCTCTACACCCGTGACTGAGCAGACACAATTTGGGCAGCTCAGCAGACACCAATGGTGCAGCTCAGCAGACACAAATGGTGCAGCTCAGCAGACACCAATCATGCAGCTCAGCAGGCAATACTCATGGAGCTGAGCAGGCAGGAATCACTCAGCTCAGCAGGCAAAGATCAAGGAGCTGAGCAGACTGCCATTAAGTGGCTAAGCAGACTCTAAACACGTGACTCAGCAGGCTTGACACCCGTGACTGAGCACACACGAATCTTGCAGCCCAGCAGACAATACTCCTGGAGCTGAGCAGGCAGGAATCACGCAGCTCAGCAGACAGTAATCAAGGAGCTGAGCAGGCACGAATCACGCAGCTCAGCAGGCAATAATCCTGGAGCTGAGCAAGCAGGAATCACGCAGCTCAGCAGGCAATAATCAAGAAGCAGAGCAGGCAGGAATCAGGCAGCTCAGCAGCCAATAAGCAAGAAGCTAGCAGTCAGGAATCGCGCAGCTCAGCAGGCAATAATCATGGAGCTGAGCTGGCAGGAATCACGCAACTCAGCAGGCAATACTCACGGACCTGAGCAGGCAGGAATCACGCAACTTAGCAGGCAATAATAATTGGAGCTGAAGGCTGTAATGAACTGGATAAGCAGACTCTAATCACGTGATTCAGCCGGCTCCTCTCTGGGGACTGAGCAGGCACTTATTATGCAGCTCAGCAAGCAAAAATCATGGAGCTGAGCAAGCAGGAATCACGCAGCTCAGCAGGCAATAATATGGAGCTGAGCAAGCAGGAATCACGCAGCTCAGCAGGCAATAATCAAGAAGCTGAGCAGGCAGGAATCACGCAGCTTAGCAGGCAATAATCATGGAGCTGAGCAGACTGTAATGAAGTGGCTAAGCAGACTCTAATCACGTCACTCAGCCGGCTCCTAACCCGGTCTTGAGCAGGCACTAATCACGCAGCTGAGCAGGGACTAATCACACAGCTGATCAGGCACGAGTCAGGCAGCTGAGCAGGGATTAAGCATGCAGCTGAGCAAGCGCTAATCCCTTGATTCAGCAGACCCTGATCACGTGACTGAGCAGGCCCTGATCACGTGGCTGAGCATGCACTGATCACGTGACTGAGCATGCACTGATCACGTGACTGAGAGGCACTGATCACGTGACTGAGAGGCACTGATCACGTGACTGAGCATGCACTGATCACGTGACTGAGAGGCACTGATCACGTGACTGAGAGGCGCTGATCACGTGACTGAGGGCGCTGATCACGTGACTGAGAGGCGCTGATCACGTGGCTATCATGCACTGATCACGTGCTTCAGGAGGCAATAATCAAAGAGCTGAGCAGGCACTAATCACTTGGCTAAGAGGGCACTAATCACGGAGAGGAGCAGGAAATCGTCAAGGAGCTGAGCAAACTGTAATGAAGTGGTTAAGCAGACTCTAAACACGTGACGCAGCAGGCTCTACACCCGTGACTGAGCAGACACAATTTGGGCAGCTCAGCAGACACCAATGGTGCAGCTCAGCAGACACAAATGGTGCAGCTCAGCAGACACCAATCATGCAGCTCAGCAGGCAATACTCATGGAGCTGAGCAGGCAGGAATCACTCAGCTCAGCAGGCAAAGATCAAGGAGCTGAGCAGACTGCCATTAAGTGGCTAAGCAGACTCTAAACACGTGACTCAGCAGGCTTGACACCCGTGACTGAGCACACACGAATCTTGCAGCCCAGCAGACAATACTCCTGGAGCTGAGCAGGCAGGAATCACGCAGCTCAGCAGACAGTAATCAAGGAGCTGAGCAGGCACGAATCACGCAGCTCAGCAGGCAATAATCCTGGAGCTGAGCAAGCAGGAATCACGCAGCTCAGCAGGCAATAATCAAGAAGCAGAGCAGGCAGGAATCAGGCAGCTCAGCAGCCAATAAGCAAGAAGCTAGCAGTCAGGAATCGCGCAGCT
Source organism: Bos javanicus (assembly GCF_032452875.1). Classification (NCBI taxonomy): domain Eukaryota; kingdom Metazoa; phylum Chordata; class Mammalia; order Artiodactyla; family Bovidae; genus Bos; species Bos javanicus. Next base: position 29,856 of record NW_026894181.1, read on the forward strand.
CAGCAGGCAATAATCATGGAGCTGAGCTGGCAGGAATCACGCAACTCAGCAGGCAATACTCACGGACCTGAGCAGGCAGGAATCACGCAACTTAGCAGGCAATAATAATTGGAGCTGAAGGCTGTAATGAACTGGATAAGCAGACTCTAATCACGTGATTCAGCCGGCTCCTCTCTGGGGACTGAGCAGGCACTTATTATGCAGCTCAGCAAGCAAAAATCATGGAGCTGAGCAAGCAGGAATCACGCAGCTCAGCAGGCAATAATATGGAGCTGAGCAAGCAGGAATCACGCAGCTCAGCAGGCAATAATCAAGAAGCTGAGCAGGCAGGAATCACGCAGCTTAGCAGGCAATAATCATGGAGCTGAGCAGACTGTAATGAAGTGGCTAAGCAGACTCTAATCACGTCACTCAGCCGGCTCCTAACCCGGTCTTGAGCAGGCACTAATCACGCAGCTGAGCAGGGACTAATCACACAGCTGATCAGGCACGAGTCAGGCAGCTGAGCAGGGATTAAGCATGCAGCTGAGCAAGCGCTAATCCCTTGATTCAGCAGACCCTGATCACGTGACTGAGCAGGCCCTGATCACGTGGCTGAGCATGCACTGATCACGTGACTGAGCATGCACTGATCACGTGACTGAGAGGCACTGATCACGTGACTGAGAGGCACTGATCACGTGACTGAGCATGCACTGATCACGTGACTGAGAGGCACTGATCACGTGACTGAGAGGCGCTGATCACGTGACTGAGGGCGCTGATCACGTGACTGAGAGGCGCTGATCACGTGGCTATCATGCACTGATCACGTGCTTCAGGAGGCAATAATCAAAGAGCTGAGCAGGCACTAATCACTTGGCTAAGAGGGCACTAATCACGGAGAGGAGCAGGAAATCGTCAAGGAGCTGAGCAAACTGTAATGAAGTGGTTAAGCAGACTCTAAACACGTGACGCAGCAGGCTCTACACCCGTGACTGAGCAGACACAATTTGGGCAGCTCAGCAGACACCAATGGTGCAGCTCAGCAGACACAAATGGTGCAGCTCAGCAGACACCAATCATGCAGCTCAGCAGGCAATACTCATGGAGCTGAGCAGGCAGGAATCACTCAGCTCAGCAGGCAAAGATCAAGGAGCTGAGCAGACTGCCATTAAGTGGCTAAGCAGACTCTAAACACGTGACTCAGCAGGCTTGACACCCGTGACTGAGCACACACGAATCTTGCAGCCCAGCAGACAATACTCCTGGAGCTGAGCAGGCAGGAATCACGCAGCTCAGCAGACAGTAATCAAGGAGCTGAGCAGGCACGAATCACGCAGCTCAGCAGGCAATAATCCTGGAGCTGAGCAAGCAGGAATCACGCAGCTCAGCAGGCAATAATCAAGAAGCAGAGCAGGCAGGAATCAGGCAGCTCAGCAGCCAATAAGCAAGAAGCTAGCAGTCAGGAATCGCGCAGCTCAGCAGGCAATAATCATGGAGCTGAGCTGGCAGGAATCACGCAACTCAGCAGGCAATACTCACGGACCTGAGCAGGCAGGAATCACGCAACTTAGCAGGCAATAATAATTGGAGCTGAAGGCTGTAATGAACTGGATAAGCAGACTCTAATCACGTGATTCAGCCGGCTCCTCTCTGGGGACTGAGCAGGCACTTATTATGCAGCTCAGCAAGCAAAAATCATGGAGCTGAGCAAGCAGGAATCACGCAGCTCAGCAGGCAATAATCATGGAGCTGAGCAATCAGGAATCACGCAGCTCAGCAGGCAATAATCAAGAAGCTGAGCAGGCAGGAATCACGCAGCTTAGCAGGCAATAATCATGGAGCTGAGCAGACTGTAATGAAGTGGCTAAGCAGACTCTAATCACGTCACTCAGCCGGCTCCTAACCCGGTCTTGAGCAGGCACTAATCACGCAGCTGAGCAGGGACTAATCACACAGCTGATCAGGCACGAGTCAGGCAGCTGAGCAGGGATTAAGCATGCAGCTGAGCAAGCGCTAATCCCTTGATTCAGCAGACCCTGATCACGTGACTGAGCAGGCCCTGATCACGTGGCTGAGCATGCACTGATCACGTGACTGAGCATGCACTGATCACGTGACTGAGAGGCACTGATCACGTGACTGAGAGGCACTGATCACGTGACTGAGCATGCACTGATCACGTGACTGAGAGGCACTGATCACGTGACTGAGAGGCGCTGATCACGTGACTGAGGGCGCTGATCACGTGACTGAGAGGCGCTGATCACGTGGCTATCATGCACTGATCACGTGCTTCAGGAGGCAATAATCAAAGAGCTGAGCAGGCACTAATCACTTGGCTAAGAGGGCACTAATCACGGAGAGGAGCAGGAAATCGTCAAGGAGCTGAGCAAACTGTAATGAAGTGGTTAAGCAGACTCTAAACACGTGACGCAGCAGGCTCTACACCCGTGACTGAGCAGACACAATTTGGGCAGCTCAGCAGACACCAATGGTGCAGCTCAGCAGACACAAATGGTGCAGCTCAGCAGACACCAATCATGCAGCTCAGCAGGCAATACTCATGGAGCTGAGCAGGCAGGAATCACTCAGCTCAGCAGGCAAAGATCAAGGAGCTGAGCAGACTGCCATTAAGTGGCTAAGCAGACTCTAAACACGTGACTCAGCAGGCTTGACACCCGTGACTGAGCACACACGAATCTTGCAGCCCAGCAGACAATACTCCTGGAGCTGAGCAGGCAGGAATCACGCAGCTCAGCAGACAGTAATCAAGGAGCTGAGCAGGCACGAATCACGCAGCTCAGCAGGCAATAATCCTGGAGCTGAGCAAGCAGGAATCACGCAGCTCAGCAGGCAATAATCAAGAAGCAGAGCAGGCAGGAATCAGGCAGCTCAGCAGCCAATAAGCAAGAAGCTAGCAGTCAGGAATCGCGCAGCTCAGCAGGCAATAATCATGGAGCTGAGCTGGCAGGAATCACGCAACTCAGCAGGCAATACTCACGGACCTGAGCAGGCAGGAATCACGCAACTTAGCAGGCAATAATAATTGGAGCTGAAGGCTGTAATGAACTGGATAAGCAGACTCTAATCACGTGATTCAGCCGGCTCCTCTCTGGGGACTGAGCAGGCACTTATTATGCAGCTCAGCAAGCAAAAATCATGGAGCTGAGCAAGCAGGAATCACGCAGCTCAGCAGGCAATAATCATGGAGCTGAGCAAGCAGGAATCACGCAGCTCAGCAGGCAATAATCAAGAAGCTGAGCAGGCAGGAATCACGCAGCTTAGCAGGCAATAATCATGGAGCTGAGCAGACTGTAATGAAGTGGCTAAGCAGACTCTAATCACGTCACTCAGCCGGCTCCTAACCCGGTCTTGAGCAGGCACTAATCACGCAGCTGAGCAGGGACTAATCACACAGCTGATCAGGCACGAGTCAGGCAGCTGAGCAGGGATTAAGCATGCAGCTGAGCAAGCGCTAATCCCTTGATTCAGCAGACCCTGATCACGTGACTGAGCAGGCCCTGATCACGTGGCTGAGCATGCACTGATCACGTGACTGAGCAGGCACTGATCACGTGACTGAGAGGCACTGATCACGTGACTGAGCATGCACTGATCACGTGACTGAGAGGCACTGATCACGTGACTGAGAGGCGCTGATCACGTGACTGAGGGGCGCTGATCACGTGACTGAGAGGCGCTGATCACGTGGCTATCATGCACTGATCACGTGCTTCAGGAGGCAATAATCAAAGAGCTGAGCAGGCACTAATCACTTGGCTAAGAGGGCACTAATCACGGAGAGGAGCAGGAAATCGTCAAGGAGCTGAGCAAACTGTAATGAAGTGGTTAAGCAGACTCTAAACACGTGACGCAGCAGGCTCTACACCCGTGACTGAGCAGACACAATTTGGGCAGCTCAGCAGACACCAATGGTGCAGCTCAGCAGACACAAATGGTGCAGCTCAGCAGACACCAATCATGCAGCTCAGCAGGCAATACTCATGGAGCTGAGCAGGCAGGAATCACTCAGCTCAGCAGGCAAAGATCAAGGAGCTGAGCAGACTGCCATTAAGTGGCTAAGCAGACTCTAAACACGTGACTCAGCAGGCTTGACACCCGTGACTGAGCACACACGAATCTTGCAGCCCAGCAGACAATACTCCTGGAGCTGAGCAGGCAGGAATCACGCAGCTCAGCAGACAGTAATCAAGGAGCTGAGCAGGCACGAATCACGCAGCTCAGCAGGCAATAATCCTGGAGCTGAGCAAGCAGGAATCACGCAGCTCAGCAGGCAATAATCAAGAAGCAGAGCAGGCAGGAATCAGGCAGCTCAGCAGCCAATAAGCAAGAAGCTAGCAGTCAGGAATCGCGCAGCTCAGCAGGCAATAATCATGGAGCTGAGCTGGCAGGAATCACGCAACTCAGCAGGCAATACTCACGGACCTGAGCAGGCAGGAATCACGCAACTTAGCAGGCAATAATAATTGGAGCTGAAGGCTGTAATGAACTGGATAAGCAGACTCTAATCACGTGATTCAGCCGGCTCCTCTCTGGGGACTGAGCAGGCACTTATTATGCAGCTCAGCAAGCAAAAATCATGGAGCTGAGCAAGCAGGAATCACGCAGCTCAGCAGGCAATAATCATGGAGCTGAGCAAGCAGGAATCACGCAGCTCAGCAGGCAATAATCAAGAAGCTGAGCAGGCAGGAATCACGCAGCTTAGCAGGCAATAATCATGGAGCTGAGCAGACTGTAATGAAGTGGCTAAGCAGACTCTAATCACGTCACTCAGCCGGCTCCTAACCCGGTCTTGAGCAGGCACTAATCACGCAGCTGAGCAGGGACTAATCACACAGCTGATCAGGCACGAGTCAGGCAGCTGAGCAGGGATTAAGCATGCAGCTGAGCAAGCGCTAATCCCTTGATTCAGCAGACCCTGATCACGTGACTGAGCAGGCCCTGATCACGTGGCTGAGCATGCACTGATCACGTGACTGAGCATGCACTGATCACGTGACTGAGAGGCACTGATCACGTGACTGAGAGGCACTGATCACGTGACTGAGCATGCACTGATCACGTGACTGAGAGGCACTGATCACGTGACTGAGAGGCGCTGATCACGTGACTGAGGGCGCTGATCACGTGACTGAGAGGCGCTGATCACGTGGCTATCATGCACTGATCACGTGCTTCAGGAGGCAATAATCAAAGAGCTGAGCAGGCACTAATCACTTGGCTAAGAGGGCACTAATCACGGAGAGGAGCAGGAAATCGTCAAGGAGCTGAGCAAACTGTAATGAAGTGGTTAAGCAGACTCTAAACACGTGACGCAGCAGGCTCTACACCCGTGACTGAGCAGACACAATTTGGGCAGCTCAGCAGACACCAATGGTGCAGCTCAGCAGACACAAATGGTGCAGCTCAGCAGACACCAATCATGCAGCTCAGCAGGCAATACTCATGGAGCTGAGCAGGCAGGAATCACTCAGCTCAGCAGGCAAAGATCAAGGAGCTGAGCAGACTGCCATTAAGTGGCTAAGCAGACTCTAAACACGTGACTCAGCAGGCTTGACACCCGTGACTGAGCACACACGAATCTTGCAGCCCAGCAGACAATACTCCTGGAGCTGAGCAGGCAGGAATCACGCAGCTCAGCAGACAGTAATCAAGGAGCTGAGCAGGCACGAATCACGCAGCTCAGCAGGCAATAATCCTGGAGCTGAGCAAGCAGGAATCACGCAGCTCAGCAGGCAATAATCAAGAAGCAGAGCAGGCAGGAATCAGGCAGCTCAGCAGCCAATAAGCAAGAAGCTAGCAGTCAGGAATCGCGCAGCTCAGCAGGCAATAATCATGGAGCTGAGCTGGCAGGAATCACGCAACTCAGCAGGCAATACTCACGGACCTGAGCAGGCAGGAATCACGCAACTTAGCAGGCAATAATAATTGGAGCTGAAGGCTGTAATGAACTGGATAAGCAGACTCTAATCACGTGATTCAGCCGGCTCCTCTCTGGGGACTGAGCAGGCACTTATTATGCAGCTCAGCAAGCAAAAATCATGGAGCTGAGCAAGCAGGAATCACGCAGCTCAGCAGGCAATAATCATGGAGCTGAGCAAGCAGGAATCACGCAGCTCAGCAGGCAATAATCAAGAAGCTGAGCAGGCAGGAATCACGCAGCTTAGCAGGCAATAATCATGGAGCTGAGCAGACTGTAATGAAGTGGCTAAGCAGACTCTAATCACGTCACTCAGCCGGCTCCTAACCCGGTCTTGAGCAGGCACTAATCACGCAGCTGAGCAGGGACTAATCACACAGCTGATCAGGCACGAGTCAGGCAGCTGAGCAGGGATTAAGCATGCAGCTGAGCAAGCGCTAATCCCTTGATTCAGCAGACCCTGATCACGTGACTGAGCAGGCCCTGATCACGTGGCTGAGCATGCACTGATCACGTGACTGAGCATGCACTGATCACGTGACTGAGAGGCACTGATCACGTGACTGAGAGGCACTGATCACGTGACTGAGCATGCACTGATCACGTGACTGAGAGGCACTGATCACGTGACTGAGAGGCGCTGATCACGTGACTGAGGGGCGCTGATCACGTGACTGAGAGGCGCTGATCACGTGGCTATCATGCACTGATCACGTGCTTCAGGAGGCAATAATCAAAGAGCTGAGCAGGCACTAATCACTTGGCTAAGAGGGCACTAATCACGGAGAGGAGCAGGAAATCGTCAAGGAGCTGAGCAAACTGTAATGAAGTGGTTAAGCAGACTCTAAACACGTGACGCAGCAGGCTCTACACCCGTGACTGAGCAGACACAATTTGGGCAGCTCAGCAGACACCAATGGTGCAGCTCAGCAGACACAAATGGTGCAGCTCAGCAGACACCAATCATGCAGCTCAGCAGGCAATACTCATGGAGCTGAGCAGGCAGGAATCACTCAGCTCAGCAGGCAAAGATCAAGGAGCTGAGCAGACTGCCATTAAGTGGCTAAGCAGACTCTAAACACGTGACTCAGCAGGCTTGACACCCGTGACTGAGCACACACGAATCTTGCAGCCCAGCAGACAATACTCCTGGAGCTGAGCAGGCAGGAATCACGCAGCTCAGCAGACAGTAATCAAGGAGCTGAGCAGGCACGAATCACGCAGCTCAGCAGGCAATAATCCTGGAGCTGAGCAAGCAGGAATCACGCAGCTCAGCAGGCAATAATCAAGAAGCAGAGCAGGCAGGAATCAGGCAGCTCAGCAGCCAATAAGCAAGAAGCTAGCAGTCAGGAATCGCGCAGCTCAGCAGGCAATAATCATGGAGCTGAGCTGGCAGGAATCACGCAACTCAGCAGGCAATACTCACGGACCTGAGCAGGCAGGAATCACGCAACTTAGCAGGCAATAATAATTGGAGCTGAAGGCTGTAATGAACTGGATAAGCAGACTCTAATCACGTGATTCAGCCGGCTCCTCTCTGGGGACTGAGCAGGCACTTATTATGCAGCTCAGCAAGCAAAAATCATGGAGCTGAGCAAGCAGGAATCACGCAGCTCAGCAGGCAATAATTATGGAGCTGAGCAAGCAGGAATCACGCAGCTCAGCAGGCAATAATCAAGAAGCTGAGCAGGCAGGAATCACGCAGCTTAGCAGGCAATAATCATGGAGCTGAGCAGACTGTAATGAAGTGGCTAAGCAGACTCTAATCACGTCACTCAGCCGGCTCCTAACCCGGTCTTGAGCAGGAACTAATCACGCAGCTGAGCAGGGACTAATCACACAGCTGATCAGGCACGAGTCAGGCAGCTGAGCAGGGATTAAGCATGCAGCTGAGCAAGCGCTAATCCCTTGATTCAGCAGACCCTGATCACGTGACTGAGCAGGCCCTGATCACGTGGCTGAGCATGCACTGATCACGTGACTGAGCAGGCACTGATCACGTGACTGAGAGGCACTGATCACGTGACTGAGCATGCACTGATCACGTGACTGAGAGGCACTGATCACGTGACTGAGAGGCGCTGATCACGTGACTGAGGGGCGCTGATCACGTGACTGAGAGGCGCTGATCACGTGGCTATCATGCACTGATCACGTGCTTCAGGAGGCAATAATCAAAGAGCTGAGCAGGCACTAATCACTTGGCTAAGAGGGCACTAATCACGGAGAGGAGCAGGAAATCGTCAAGGAGCTGAGCAAACTGTAATGAAGTGGTTAAGCAGACTCTAAACACGTGACGCAGCAGGCTCTACACCCGTGACTGAGCAGACACAATTTGGGCAGCTCAGCAGACACCAATGGTGCAGCTCAGCAGACACAAATGGTGCAGCTCAGCAGACACCAATCATGCAGCTCAGCAGGCAATACTCATGGAGCTGAGCAGGCAGGAATCACTCAGCTCAGCAGGCAAAGATCAAGGAGCTGAGCAGACTGCCATTAAGTGGCTAAGCAGACTCTAAACACGTGACTCAGCAGGCTTGACACCCGTGACTGAGCACACACGAATCTTGCAGCCCAGCAGACAATACTCCTGGAGCTGAGCAGGCAGGAATCACGCAGCTCAGCAGACAGTAATCAAGGAGCTGAGCAGGCACGAATCACGCAGCTCAGCAGGCAATAATCCTGGAGCTGAGCAAGCAGGAATCACGCAGCTCAGCAGGCAATAATCAAGAAGCAGAGCAGGCAGGAATCAGGCAGCTCAGCAGCCAATAAGCAAGAAGCTAGCAGTCAGGAATCGCGCAGCTCAGCAGGCAATAATCATGGAGCTGAGCTTGCAGGAATCACGCAACTCAGCAGGCAATACTCACGGACCTGAGCAGGCAGGAATCACGCAACTTAGCAGGCAATAATAATTGGAGCTGAAGGCTGTAATGAACTGGATAAGCAGACTCTAATCACGTGATTCAGCCGGCTCCTCTCTGGGGACTGAGCAGGCACTTATTATGCAGCTCAGCAAGCAAAAATCATGGAGCTGAGCATGCAGGAATCACGCAGCTCAGCAGGCAATAAATATGGAGCTGAGCAAGCAGGAATCACGCAGCTCAGCAGGCAATAATCAAGAAGCTGAGCAGGCAGGAATCACGCAGCTTAGCAGGCAATAATCATGGAGCTGAGCAGACTGTAATGAAGTGGCTAAGCAGACTCTAATCACGTCACTCAGCCGGCTCCTAACCCGGTCTTGAGCAGGCACTAATCACGCAGCTGAGCAGGGACTAATCACACAGCTGATCAGGCACGAGTCAGGCAGCTGAGCAGGGATTAAGCATGCAGCTGAGCAAGCGCTAATCCCTTGATTCAGCAGACCCTGATCACGTGACTGAGCAGGCCCTGATCACGTGGCTGAGCATGCACTGATCACGTGACTGAGCATGCACTGATCACGTGACTGAGAGGCACTGATCACGTGACTGAGAGGCACTGATCACGTGACTGAGCATGCACTGATCACGTGACTGAGAGGCACTGATCACGTGACTGAGAGGCGCTGATCACGTGACTGAGGGGCGCTGATCACGTGACTGAGAGGCGCTGATCACGTGGCTATCATGCACTGATCACGTGCTTCAGGAGGCAATAATCAAAGAGCTGAGCAGGCACTAATCACTTCGCTAAGAGGGCACTAATCACGGAGAGGAGCAGGAAATCGTCAAGGAGCTGAGCAAACTGTAATGAAGTGGTTAAGCAGACTCTAAACACGTGACGCAGCAGGCTCTACACCCGTGACTGAGCAGACACAATTTGGGCAGCTCAGCAGACACCAATGGTGCAGCTCAGCAGACACAAATGGTGCAGCTCAGCAGACACCAATCATGCAGCTCAGCAGGCAATACTCATGGAGCTGAGCAGGCAGGAATCACTCAGCTCAGCAGGCAAAGATCAAGGAGCTGAGCAGACTGCCATTAAGTGGCTAAGCAGACTCTAAACACGTGACTCAGCAGGCTTGACACCCGTGACTGAGCACACACGAATCTTGCAGCCCAGCAGACAATACTCCTGGAGCTGAGCAGGCAGGAATCACGCAGCTCAGCAGACAGTAATCAAGGAGCTGAGCAGGCACGAATCACGCAGCTCAGCAGGCAATAATCCTGGAGCTGAGCAAGCAGGAATCACGCAGCTCAGCAGGCAATAATCAAGAAGCAGAGCAGGCAGGAATCAGGCAGCTCAGCAGCCAATAAGCAAGAAGCTAGCAGTCAGGAATCGCGCAGCTCAGCAGGCAATAATCATGGAGCTGAGCTGGCAGGAATCACGCAACTCAGCAGGCAATACTCACGGACCTGAGCAGGCAGGAATCACGCAACTTAGCAGGCAATAATAATTGGAGCTGAAGGCTGTAATGAACTGGATAAGCAGACTCTAATCACGTGATTCAGCCGGCTCTTCTCTGGGGACTGAGCAGGCACTTATTATGCAGCTCAGCAAGCAAAAATCATGGAGCTGAGCAAGCAGGAATCACGCAGCTCAGCAGGCAATAATATGGAGCTGAGCAAGCAGGAATCACGCAGCTCAGCAGGCAATAATCAAGAAGCTGAGCAGGCAGGAATCACGCAGCTTAGCAGGCAATAATCATGGAGCTGAGCAGACTGTAATGAAGTGGCTAAGCAGACTCTAATCACGTCACTCAGCCGGCTCCTAACCCGGTCTTGAGCAGGCACTAATCACGCAGCTGAGCAGGGACTAATCACACAGCTGATCAGGCACGAGTCAGGCAGCTGAGCAGGGATTAAGCATGCAGCTGAGCAAGCGCTAATCCCTTGATTCAGCAGACCCTGATCACGTGACTGAGCAGGCCCTGATCACGTGGCTGAGCATGCACTGATCACGTGACTGAGCAGGCACTGATCACGTGACTGAGAGGCACTGATCACGTGACTGAGCATGCAATGATCACGTGACTGAGAGGCACTGATCACGTGACTGAGAGGCGCTGATCACGTGACTGAGGGGCGCTGATCACGTGACTGAGAGGCGCTGATCACGTGGCTATCATGCACTGATCACGTGCTTCAGGAGGCAATAATCAAAGAGCTGAGCAGGCACTAATCACTTGGCTAAGAGGGCACTAATCACGGAGAGGAGCAGGAAATCGTCAAGGAGCTGAGCAAACTGTAATGAAGTGGTTAAGCAGACTCTAAACACGTGACGCAGCAGGCTCTACACCCGTGACTGAGCAGACACAATTTGGGCAGCTCAGCAGACACCAATGGTGCAGCTCAGCAGACACAAATGGTGCAGCTCAGCAGACACCAATCATGCAGCTCAGCAGGCAATACTCATGGAGCTGAGCAGGCAGGAATCACTCAGCTCAGCAGGCAAAGATCAAGGAGCTGAGCAGACTGCCATTAAGTGGCTAAGCAGACTCTAAACACGTGACTCGGCAGGCTTGACACCCGTGACTGAGCACACACGAATCTTGCAGCCCAGCAGACAATACTCCTGGAGCTGAGCAGGCAGGAATCACGCAGCTCAGCAGACAGTAATCAAGGAGCTGAGCAGGCACGAATCACGCAGCTCAGCAGGCAATAATCCTGGAGCTGAGCAAGCAGGAATCACGCAGCTCAGCAGGCAATAATCAAGAAGCAGAGCAGGCAGGAATCAGGCAGCTCAGCAGCCAATAAGCAAGAAGCTAGCAGTCAGGAATCGCGCAGCTCAGCAGGCAATAATCATGGAGCTGAGCTGGCAGGAATCACGCAACTCAGCAGGCAATACTCACGGACCTGAGCAGGCAGGAATCACGCAACTTAGCAGGCAATAATAATTGGAGCTGAAGGCTGTAATGAACTGGATAAGCAGACTCTAATCACGTGATTCAGCCGGCTCCTCTCTGGGGACTGAGCAGTCACTTATTATGCAGCTCAGCAAGCAAAAATCATGGAGCTGAGCAAGCAGGAATCACGCAGCTCAGCAGGCAATAAATATGGAGCTGAGCAAGCAGGAATCACGCAGCTCAGCAGGCAATAATCAAGAAGCTGAGCAGGCAGGAATCACGCAGCTTAGCAGGCAATAATCATGGAGCTGAGCAGACTGTAATGAAGTGGCTAAGCAGACTCTAATCACGTCACTCAGCCGGCTCCTAACCCGGTCTTGAGCAGGCACTAATCACGCAGCTGAGCAGGGACTAATCACACAGCTGATCAGGCACGAGTCAGGCAGCTGAGCAGGGATTAAGCATGCAGCTGAGCAAGCGCTAATCCCTTGATTCAGCAGACCCTGATCACGTGACTGAGCAGGCCCTGATCACGTGGCTGAGCATGCACTGATCACGTGACTGAGCATGCACTGATCACGTGACTGAGAGGCACTGATCACGTGACTGAGAGGCACTGATCACGTGACTGAGCATGCACTGATCACGTGACTGAGAGGCACTGATCACGTGACTGAGAGGCGCTGATCACGTGACTGAGGGCGCTGATCACGTGACTGAGAGGCGCTGATCACGTGGCTATCATGCACTGATCACGTGCTTCAGGAGGCAATAATCAAAGAGCTGAGCAGGCACTAATCACTTGGCTAAGAGGGCACTAATCACGGAGAGGAGCAGGAAATCGTCAAGGAGCTGAGCAAACTGTAATGAAGTGGTTAAGCAGACTCTAAACACGTGACGCAGCAGGCTCTACACCCGTGACTGAGCAGACACAATTTGGGCAGCTCAGCAGACACCAATGGTGCAGCTCAGCAGACACAAATGGTGCAGCTCAGCAGACACCAATCATGCAGCTCAGCAGGCAATACTCATGGAGCTGAGCAGGCAGGAATCACTCAGCTCAGCAGGCAAAGATCAAGGAGCTGAGCAGACTGCCATTAAGTGGCTAAGCAGACTCTAAACACGTGACTCAGCAGGCTTGACACCCGTGACTGAGCACACACGAATCTTGCAGCCCAGCAGACAATACTCCTGGAGCTGAGCAGGCAGGAATCACGCAGCTCAGCAGACAGTAATCAAGGAGCTGAGCAGGCACGAATCACGCAGCTCAGCAGGCAATAATCCTGGAGCTGAGCAAGCAGGAATCACGCAGCTCAGCAGGCAATAATCAAGAAGCAGAGCAGGCAGGAATCAGGCAGCTCAGCAGCCAATAAGCAAGAAGCTAGCAGTCAGGAATCGCGCAGCTCAGCAGGCAATAATCATGGAGCTGAGCTGGCAGGAATCACGCAACTCAGCAGGCAATACTCACGGACCTGAGCAGGCAGGAATCACGCAACTTAGCAGGCAATAATAATTGGAGCTGAAGGCTGTAATGAACTGGATAAGCAGACTCTAATCACGTGATTCAGCCGGCTCCTCTCTGGGGACTGAGCAGGCACTTATTATGCAGCTCAGCAAGCAAAAATCATGGAGCTGAGCAAGCAGGAATCACGCAGCTCAGCAGGCAATAATATGGAGCTGAGCAAGCAGGAATCACGCAGCTCAGCAGGCAATAATCAAGAAGCTGAGCAGGCAGGAATCACGCAGCTTAGCAGGCAATAATCATGGAGCTGAGCAGACTGTAATGAAGTGGCTAAGCAGACTCTAATCACGTCACTCAGCCGGCTCCTAACCCGGTCTTGAGCAGGCACTAATCACGCAGCTGAGCAGGGACTAATCACACAGCTGATCAGGCACGAGTCAGGCAGCTGAGCAGGGATTAAGCATGCAGCTGAGCAAGCGCTAATCCCTTGATTCAGCAGACCCTGATCACGTGACTGAGCAGGCCCTGATCACGTGGCTGAGCATGCACTGATCACGTGACTGAGCATGCACTGATCACGTGACTGAGAGGCACTGATCACGTGACTGAGAGGCACTGATCACGTGACTGAGCATGCACTGATCACGTGACTGAGAGGCACTGATCACGTGACTGAGAGGCGCTGATCACGTGACTGAGGGGCGCTGATCACGTGACTGAGAGGCGCTGATCACGTGGCTATCATGCACTGATCACGTGCTTCAGGAGGCAATAATCAAAGAGCTGAGCAGGCACTAATCACTTGGCTAAGAGGGCACTAATCACGGAGAGGAGCAGGAAATCGTCAAGGAGCTGAGCAAACTGTAATGAAGTGGTTAAGCAGACTCTAAACACGTGACGCAGCAGGCTCTACACCCGTGACTGAGCAGACACAATTTGGGCAGCTCAGCAGACACCAATGGTGCAGCTCAGCAGACACAAATGGTGCAGCTCAGCAGACACCAATCATGCAGCTCAGCAGGCAATACTCATGGAGCTGAGCAGGCAGGAATCACTCAGCTCAGCAGGCAAAGATCAAGGAGCTGAGCAGACTGCCATTAAGTGGCTAAGCAGACTCTAAACACGTGACTCAGCAGGCTTGACACCCGTGACTGAGCACACACGAATCTTGCAGCCCAGCAGACAATACTCCTGGAGCTGAGCAGGCAGGAATCACGCAGCTCAGCAGACAGTAATCAAGGAGCTGAGCAGGCACGAATCACGCAGCTCAGCAGGCAATAATCCTGGAGCTGAGCAAGCAGGAATCACGCAGCTCAGCAGGCAATAATCAAGAAGCAGAGCAGGCAGGAATCAGGCAGCTCAGCAGCCAATAAGCAAGAAGCTAGCAGTCAGGAATCGCGCAGCTCAGCAGGCAATAATCATGGAGCTGAGCTGGCAGGAATCACGCAACTCAGCAGGCAATACTCACGGACCTGAGCAGGCAGGAATCACGCAACTTAGCAGGCAATAATAATTGGAGCTGAAGGCTGTAATGAACTGGATAAGCAGACTCTAATCACGTGATTCAGCCGGCTCCTCTCTGGGGACTGAGCAGGCACTTATTATGCAGCTCAGCAAGCAAAAATCATGGAGCTGAGCAAGCAGGAATCACGCAGCTCAGCAGGCAATAATCATGGAGCTGAGCAAACAGGAATCACGCAGCTCAGCATGCAATAATCAAGAAGCTGAGCAGGCAGGAATCACGCAGCTCAGCAGGCAATAAATATGGAGCTGAGCAAGCAGGAATCACGCAGCTCAGCAGGCAATAATCAAGAAGCTGAGCAGGCAGGAATCACGCAGCTTAGCAGGCAATAATCATGGAGCTGAGCAGACTGTAATGAAGTGGCTAAGCAGACTCTAATCACGTCACTCAGCCGGCTCCTAACCCGGTCTTGAGCAGGCACTAATCACGCAGCTGAGCAGGGACTAATCACACAGCTAATCAGGCACGAGTCAGGCAGCTGAGCAGGGATTAAGCATGCAGCTGAGCAAGCGCTAATCCCTTGATTCAGCAGACCCTGATCACGTGACTGAGCAGGCCCTGATCACGTGGCTGAGCATGCACTGATCACGTGACTGAGCATGCACTGATCACGTGACTGAGAGGCACTGATCACGTGACTGAGAGGCACTGATCACGTGACTGAGAGGCACTGATCACGTGACTGAGAGGCGCTGATCACGTGACTGAGGGCGCTGATCACGTGACTGAGAGGCGCTGATCACGTGGCTATCATGCACTGATCACGTGCTTCAGGAGGCAATAATCAAAGAGCTGAGCAGGCACTAATCACTTGGCTAAGAGGGCACTAATCACGGAGAGGAGCAGGAAATCGTCAAGGAGCTGAGCAAACTGTAATGAAGTGGTTAAGCAGACTCTAAACACGTGACGCAGCAGGCTCTACACCCGTGACTTAGCAGACACAATTTGGGCAGCTCAGCAGACACCAATGGTGCAGCTCAGCAGACACAAATGGTGCAGCTCAGCAGACACCAATCATGCAGCTCAGCAGGCAATACTCATGGAGCTGAGCAGGCAGGAATCACTCAGCTCAGCAGGCAAAGATCAAGGAGCTGAGCAGGCACGAATCTCGCAGCTCAGCTGGCAAAAATCAAGGAGCTGAGCAGACTGCCATTAAGTGGCTAAGCAGAATCTAAACACGTGACTCAGCAGGCTTGACACCCGTGACTGAGCACACACGAATCTTGCAGCCCAGCAGACAATACTCCTGGAGCTGAGCAGGCAGGAATCACGCAGCTCAGCAGACAGTAATCAAGGAGCTGAGCAGGCACGAATCACGCAGCTCAGCAGGCAATAATCCTGGAGCTGAGCAAGCAGGAATCACGCAGCTCAGCAGGCAATAATCAAGAAGCAGAGCAGGCAGGAATCAGGCAGCTCAGCAGCCAATAAGCAAGAAGCTAGCAGTCAGGAATCGCGCAGCTCAGCAGGCAATAATCATGGAGCTGAGCTGGCAGGAATCACGCAACTCAGCAGGCAATACTCACGGACCTGAGCAGGCAGGAATCACGCAACTTAGCAGGCAATAATAATTGGAGCTGAAGGCTGTAATGAACTGGATAAGCAGACTCTAATCACGTGATTCAGCCGGCTCCTCTCTGGGGACTGAGCAGGCACTTATTATGCAGCTCAGCAAGCAAAAATCATGGAGCTGAGCAAGCAGGAATCACGCAGCTCAGCAGGCAATAATTATGGAGCTGAGCAAACAGGAATCACGCAGCTCAGCAGGCAATAATCAAGAAGCTGAGCAGGCAGGAATCACGCAGCTCAGCAGGCAATAATCATGGAGCTGAGCAGGCAGGAATCACGCAGCTCAGCAGGCAATAATCAAGAAGCTGAGCAGTCAGGAATCACGCAGCTCAGCAGGTAATAATCATGCAGCTGAGCTGGCAGGAATCACGCAACTCAGCAGGCAATACTCACGGACCTGAGCAGGCAGGAATCACGCAGCTGAGCAGGCAATAATAATTGGAGCTGAAGGCTGTAATGAACTGGATAAGCAGACTCTAATCACGTGATTCAGCAGGCTCCTCTCTGGGGACTGAGCAGGCACTTATCATGCAGCTCAGCAAGCAAAAATCATGGAGCTGAGCAAGCAGGAATCACGCAGCTCAGCAGGCAATAATCATGGAGCTGAGCAAACAGGAATCACGCAGCTCAGCATGCAATAATCAAGAAGCTGAGCAGGCAGGAATCACGCAGCTCAGCAGGCAATAAATATGGAGCTGAGCAAGCAGGAATCACGCAGCTCAGCAGGCAATAATCAAGAAGCTGAGCAGGCAGGAATCACGCAGCTTAGCAGGCAATAATCATGGAGCTGAGCAGACTGTAATGAAGTGGCTAAGCAGACTCTAATCACGTCACTCAGCCGGCTCCTAACCCGGTCTTGAGCAGGCACTAATCACGCAGCTGAGCAGGGACTAATCACACAGCTGATCAGGCACGAGTCAGGCAGCTGAGCAGGGATTAAGCATGCAGCTGAGCAAGCGCTAATCCCTTGATTCAGCAGACCCTGATCACGTGACTGAGCAGGCCCTGATCACGTGGCTGAGCATGCACTGATCACGTGACTGAGCATGCACTGATCACGTGACTGAGAGGCACTGATCACGTGACTGAGCATGCACTGATCACGTGACTGAGCAGGCACTGATCACGTGACTGAGAGGCGCTGATCACGTGACGGAGGGGCGCTGATCACGTGACTGAGAGGCGCTGATCACGTGGCTATCATGCACTGATCACGTGCTTCAGGAGGCAATAATCAAAGAGCTGAGCAGGCACTAATCACTTGGCTAAGAGGGCACTAATCACGGAGAGGAGCAGGAAATCGTCAAGGAGCTGAGCAAACTGTAATGAAGTGGTTAAGCAGACTCTAAACACGTGACGCAGCAGGCTCTACACCCGTGACTTAGCAGACACAATTTGGGCAGCTCAGCAGACACCAATGGTGCAGCTCAGCAGACACAAATGGTGCAGCTCAGCAGACACCAATCATGCAGCTCAGCAGGCAATACTCATGGAGCTGAGCAGGCAGGAATCACTCAGCTCAGCAGGCAAAGATCAAGGAGCTGAGCAGACTGCCATTAAGTGGCTAAGCAGACTCTAAACACGTGACTCAGCAGGCTTGACACCCGTGACTGAGCACACACGAATCTTGCAGCCCAGCAGACAATACTCCTGGAGCTGAGCAGGCAGGAATCACGCAGCTCAGCAGACAGTAATCAAGGAGCTGAGCAGGCACGAATCACGCAGCTCAGCAGGCAATAATCCTGGAGCTGAGCAAGCAGGAATCACGCAGCTCAGCAGGCAATAATCAAGAAGCAGAGCAGGCAGGAATCAGGCAGCTCAGCAGCCAATAAGCAAGAAGCTAGCAGTCAGGAATCGCGCAGCTCAGCAGGCAATAATCATGGAGCTGAGCTGGCAGGAATCACGCAACTCAGCAGGCAATACTCACGGACCTGAGCAGGCAGGAATCACGCAACTTAGCAGGCAATAATAATTGGAGCTGAAGGCTGTAATGAACTGGATAAGCAGACTCTAATCACGTGATTCAGCCGGCTCTTCTCTGGGGACTGAGCAGGCACTTATTATGCAGCTCAGCAAGCAAAAATCATGGAGCTGAGCAAGCAGGAATCACGCAGCTCAGCAGGCAATAATTATGGAGCTGAGCAAGCAGGAATCACGCAGCTCAGCAGGCAATAATCAAGAAGCTGAGCAGGCAGGAATCACGCAGCTCAGCAGGCAATAATCAAGAAGCTGAGCAGGCAGGAATCAGGCAGCTCAGCAGCCAATAAGCAAGAAGCTAGCAGTCAGGAATCGCGCAGCTCAGCAGGTAATAATCATGCAGCTGAGCTGGCAGGAATCACGCAACTCAGCAGGCAATACTCACGGACCTGAGCAGGCAGGAATCACGCAACTTAGCAGGCAATAATAATTGGAGCTGAAGGCTGTAATGAACTGGATAAGCAGACTCTAATCACGTGATTCAGCAGGCTCCTCTCTGGGGACTGAGCAGGCACTTATTATGCAGCTCAGCAAGCAAAAATCATGGAGCTGAGCAAGCAGGAATCACGCAGCTCAGCAGGCAATAATCATGGAGCTGAGCAAACAGGAATCACGCAGCTCAGCATGCAATAATCAAGAAGCTGAGCAGGCAGGAATCACGCAGCTCAGCAGGCAATAAATATGGAGCTGAGCAAGCAGGAATCACGCAGCTCAGCAGGCAATAATCAAGAAGCTGAGCAGGCAGGAATCACGCAGCTTAGCAGGCAATAATCATGGAGCTGAGCAGACTGTAATGAAGTGGCTAAGCAGACTCTAATCACGTCACTCAGCCGGCTCCTAACCCGGTCTTGAGCAGGCACTAATCACGCAGCTGAGCAGGGACTAATCACACAGCTGATCAGGCACGAGTCAGGCAGCTGAGCAGGGATTAAGCATGCAGCTGAGCAAGCGCTAATCCCTTGATTCAGCAGACCCTGATCACGTGACTGAGCAGGCCCTGATCACGTGGCTGAGCATGCACTGATCACGTGACTGAGCATGCACTGATCACGTGACTGAGAGGCACTGATCACGTGACTGAGAGGCACTGATCACGTGACTGAGCATGCACTGATCACGTGACTGAGAGGCACTGATCACGTGACTGAGCAGGCGCTGATCACGTGACTGAGCAGGCACTGATCACGTGACTGAGAGGCGCTGATCACGTGACTGAGGGGCTGATCACGTGACTGAGCAGGCGCTGATCACGTGGCTATCATGCACTGATCACGTGCTTCAGGAGGCAATAATCAAAGAGCTGAGCAGGCACTAATCACTTGGCTAAGAGGGCACTAATCACGGAGAGGAGCAGGAAATCGTCAAGGAGCTGAGCAAACTGTAATGAAGTGGTTAAGCAGACTCTAAACACGTGACGCAGCAGGCTCTACACCCGTGACTTAGCAGACACAATTTGGGCAGCTCAGCAGACACCAATGGTGCAGCTCAGCAGACACAAATGGTGCAGCTCAGCAGACACCAATCATGCAGCTCAGCAGGCAATACTCATGGAGCTGAGCAGGCAGGAATCACTCAGCTCAGCAGGCAAAGATCAAGGAGCTGAGCAGACTGCCATTAAGTGGCTAAGCAGACTCTAATCACGTGACTCAGCAGGCTTGACACCCGTGACTGAGCACACACGAATCTTGCAGCCCAGCAGACAATACTCCTGGAGCTGAGCAGGCAGGAATCACGCAGCTCAGCAGACAGTAATCAAGGAGCTGAGCAGGCACGAATCACGCAGCTCAGCAGGCAATAATCCTGGAGCTGAGCAAGCAGGAATCACGCAGCTCAGCAGGCAATAATCAAGAAGCAGAGCAGGCAGGAATCAGGCAGCTCAGCAGCCAATAAGCAAGAAGCTAGCAGTCAGGAATCGCGCAGCTCAGCAGGCAATAATCATGGAGCTGAGCAGGCAGGAATCACGCAGCTCAGCAGGCAATACTCACGGAGCTGAGCAGGCAGGAATCACGCAGCAGGCAATAATCATGGAGCTGAAGGCTGTAATGAACTGGCTAAGCAGACTCTAATCACGTGACTCAGCAGGCTCCTCTGGGGACTGAGCAGGCACTAATTTGCAGCTCAGCAAGCAATAATCATGGAGCTGAGCAGGCAGGAATCACGCAGCTCAGCAGACAATAATCATGGAGCTGAGCAGGCAGGAATCACGCAGCTCAGCAGGCAATAATCAAGGAGCTGAGCAAGCAGGAATCACGCAGCTCAGCAGGCAATAATCAAGAAGCAGAGCAGGCAGGAATCAGGCAGCTCAGCAGCCAATAAGCAAGAAGCTAGCAGTCAGGAATCGCGCAGCTCAGCAGGTAATAATCATGCAGCTGAGCTGGCAGGAATCACGCAACTCAGCAGGCAATACTCACGGACCTGAACAGGCAGGAATCACGCAACTTAGCAGGCAATAATAATTGGAGCTGAAGGCTGTAATGAACTGGATAAGCAGACTCTAATCACGTGATTCAGCCGGCTCCTCTCTGGGGACTGAGCAGGCACTTATTATGCAGCTCAGCAAGCAAAAATCATGGAGCTGAGCAAGCAGGAATCACGCAGCTCAGCAGGCAATAATCATGGAGCTGAGCAAACAGGAATCACGCAGCTCAGCATGCAATAATCAAGAAGCTGAGCAGGCAGGAATCACGCAGCTCAGCAGGCAATAAATATGGAGCTGAGCAAGCAGGAATCACGCAGCTCAGCAGGCAATAATCAAGAAGCTGAGCAGGCAGGAATCACGCAGCTTAGCAGGCAATAATCATGGAGCTGAGCAGACTGTAATGAAGTGGCTAAGCAGACTCTAATCACGTCACTCAGCCGGCTCCTAACCCGGTCTTGAGCAGGCACTAATCACGCAGCTGAGCAGGGACTAATCACACAGCTGATCAGGCACGAGTCAGGCAGCTGAGCAGGGATTAAGCATGCAGCTGAGCAAGCGCTAATCCCTTGATTCAGCAGACCCTGATCACGTGACTGAGCAGGCCCTGATCACGTGGCTGAGCATGCACTGATCACGTGACTGAGCATGCACTGATCACGTGACTGAGAGGCACTGATCACGTGACTGAGAGGCACTGATCACGTGACTGAGCATGCACTGATCACGTGACTGAGAGGCACTGATCACGTGACTGAGAGGCGCTGATCACGTGACTGAGGGGCGCTGATCACGTGACTGAGAGGCGCTGATCACGTGGCTATCATGCACTGATCACGTGCTTCAGGAGGCAATAATCAAAGAGCTGAGCAGGCACTAATCACTTGGCTAAGAGGGCACTAATCACGGAGAGGAGCAGGAAATCGTCAAGGAGCTGAGCAAACTGTAATGAAGTGGTTAAGCAGACTCTAAACACGTGACGCAGCAGGCTCTACACCCGTGACTGAGCAGACACAATTTGGGCAGCTCAGCAGACACCAATGGTGCAGCTCAGCAGACACAAATGGTGCAGCTCAGCAGACACCAATCATGCAGCTCAGCAGGCAATACTCATGGAGCTGAGCAGGCAGGAATCACTCAGCTCAGCAGGCAAAGATCAAGGAGCTGAGCAGGCACGAATCTCGCAGCTCAGCTGGCAAAAATCAAGGAGCTGAGCAGACTGCCATTAAGTGGCTAAGCAGACTCTAAACACGTGACTCAGCAGGCTTGACACCCGTGACTGAGCACACACGAATCTTGCAGCCCAGCAGACAATACTCCTGGAGCTGAGCAGGCAGGAATCACGCATCTCAGCAGACAGTAATCAAGGAGCTGAGCAGGCACGAATCACGCAGCTCAGCAGGCAATAATCCTGGAGCTGAGCAAGCAGGAATCACGCAGCTCAGCAGGCAATAATCAAGAAGCTGAGCAGGCAGGAATCAGGCAGCTCAGCAGGCAATAATCAAGAAGCAGAGCAGGCAGGAATCAGGCAGCTCAGCAGGCAATAATCAAGGAGCTGAGCAGTCAGGAATCGCGCAGCTCAGCAGGCAATAATCATGGAGCTGAGCTGGCAGGAATCACGCAACTCAGCAGGCAATACTCACGGACCTGAGCAGGCAGGAATCACGCAACTTAGCAGGCAATAATAATTGGAGCTGAAGGCTGTAATGAACTGGATAAGCAGACTCTAATCACGTGATTCAGCAGGCTCCTCTCTGGGGACTGAGCAGGCACTTATCATGCAGCTCAGCAAGCAAAAATCATGGAGCTGAGCAGGCAGGAATCACGCAGCTCAGCAGGCAATAAATATGGAGCTGAGCAAGCAGGAATCACGCAGCTCAGCAGGCAATAATCAAGAAGCTGAGCAGGCAGGAATCACGCAGCTTAGCAGGCAATAATCATGGAGCTGAGCAGACTGTAATGAAGTGGCTAAGCAGACTCTAATCACGTCACTCAGCCGGCTCCTAACCCGGTCTTGAGCAGGCACTAATCACGCAGCTGAGCAGGGACTAATCACACAGCTGATCAGGCACGAGTCAGGCAGCTGAGCAGGGATTAAGCATGCAGCTGAGCAAGCGCTAATCCCTTGATTCAGCAGACCCTGATCACGTGACTGAGCAGGCCCTGATCACGTGGCTGAGCATGCACTGATCACGTGACTGAGCATGCACTGATCACGTGACTGAGAGGCACTGATCACGTGACTGAGAGGCACTGATCACGTGACTGAGCATGCACTGATCACGTGACTGAGAGGCACTGATCACGTGACTGAGAGGCGCTGATCACGTGACTGAGGGGCGCTGATCACGTGACTGAGAGGCGCTGATCACGTGGCTATCATGCACTGATCACGTGCTTCAGGAGGCAATAATCAAAGAGCTGAGCAGGCACTAATCACTTGGCTAAGAGGGCACTAATCACGGAGAGGAGCAGGAAATCGTCAAGGAGCTGAGCAAACTGTAATGAAGTGGTTAAGCAGACTCTAAACACGTGACGCAGCAGGCTCTACACCCGTGACTGAGCAGACACAATTTGGGCAGCTCAGCAGACACCAATGGTGCAGCTCAGCAGACACAAATGGTGCAGCTCAGCAGACACCAATCATGCAGCTCAGCAGGCAATACTCATGGAGCTGAGCAGGCAGGAATCACTCAGCTCAGCAGGCAAAGATCAAGGAGCTGAGCAGACTGCCATTAAGTGGCTAAGCAGACTCTAAACACGTGACTCAGCAGGCTTGACACCCGTGACTGAGCACACACGAATCTTGCAGCCCAGCAGACAATACTCCTGGAGCTGAGCAGGCAGGAATCACGCAGCTCAGCAGACATTAATCAAGGAGCTGAGCAGGCACGAATCACGCAGCTCAGCAGGCAATAATCCTGGAGCTGAGCAAGCAGGAATCACGCAGCTCAGCAGGCAATAATCAAGAAGCAGAGCAGGCAGGAATCAGGCAGCTCAGCAGCCAATAAGCAAGAAGCTAGCAGTCAGGAATCGCGCAGCTCAGCAGGCAATAATCATGGAGCTGAGCTGGCAGGAATCACGCAACTCAGCAGGCAATACTCACGGACCTGAGCAGGCAGGAATCACGCAACTAAGCAGGCAATAATAATTGGAGCTGAAGGCTGTAATGAACTGGATAAGCAGACTCTAATCACGTGATTCAGCCGGCTCCTCTCTGGGGACTGAGCAGGCACTTATTATGCAGCTCAGCAAGCAAAAATCATGGAGCTGAGCAAGCAGGAATCACGCAGCTCAGCAGGCAATAATTATGGAGCTGAGCAAGCAGGAATCACGCAGCTCAGCAGGCAATAATCAAGAAGCTGAGCAGGCAGGAATCACGCAGCTCAGCAGGCAATAATCAAGAAGCAGAGCAGGCAGGAATCAGGCAGCTCAGCAGCCAATAAGCAAGAAGCTAGCAGTCAGGAATCGCGCAGCTCAGCAGGTAATAATCATGCAGCTGAGCTGGCAGGAATCACGCAACTCAGCAGGCAATACTCACGGACCTGAGCAGGCAGGAATCACGCAACTTAGCAGGCAATAATAATTGGAGCTGAAGGCTGTAATGAACTGGATAAGCAGACTCTAATCACGTGATTCAGCCGGCTCCTCTCTGGGGACTGAGCAGGCACTTATTATGCAGCTCAGCAAGCAAAAATCATGGAGCTGAGCAAGCAGGAATCACGCAGCTCAGCAGGCAATAATCATGGAGCTGAGCAAACAGGAATCACGCAGCTCAGCATGCAATAATCAAGAAGCTGAGCAGGCAGGAATCACGCAGCTCAGCAGGCAATAAATATGGAGCTGAGCAAGCAGGAATCACGCAGCTCAGCAGGCAATAATCAAGAAGCTGAGCAGGCAGGAATCACGCAGCTTAGCAGGCAATAATCATGGAGCTGAGCAGACTGTAATGAAGTGGCTAAGCAGACTCTAATCACGTCACTCAGCCGGCTCCTAACCCGGTCTTGAGCAGGCACTAATCACGCAGCTGAGCAGGGACTAATCACACAGCTGATCAGGCACGAGTCAGGCAGCTGAGCAGGGATTAAGCATGCAGCTGAGCAAGCGCTAATCCCTTGATTCAGCAGACCCTGATCACGTGACTGAGCAGGCCCTGATCACGTGGCTGAGCATGCACTGATCACGTGACTGAGCATGCACTGATCACGTGACTGAGAGGCACTGATCACGTGACTGAGAGGCACTGATCACGTGACTGAGCATGCACTGATCACGTGACTGAGAGGCACTGATCACGTGACTGAGAGGCGCTGATCACGTGACTGAGGGGCGCTGATCACGTGACTGAGAGGCGCTGATCACGTGGCTATCATGCACTGATCACGTGCTTCAGGAGGCAATAATCAAAGAGCTGAGCAGGCACTAATCACTTGGCTAAGAGGGCACTAATCACGGAGAGGAGCAGGAAATCGTCAAGGAGCTGAGCAAACTGTAATGAAGTGGTTAAGCAGACTCTAAACACGTGACGCAGCAGGCTCTACACCCGTGACTGAGCAGACACAATTTGGGCAGCTCAGCAGACACCAATGGTGCAGCTCAGCAGACACAAATGGTGCAGCTCAGCAGACACCAATCATGCAGCTCAGCAGGCAATACTCATGGAGCTGAGCAGGCAGGAATCACTCAGCTCAGCAGGCAAAGATCAAGGAGCTGAGCAGGCACGAATCTCGCAGCTCAGCTGGCAAAAATCAAGGAGCTGAGCAGACTGCCATTAAGTGGCTAAGCAGACTCTAAACACGTGACTCAGCAGGCTTGACACCCGTGACTGAGCACACACGAATCTTGCAGCCCAGCAGACAATACTCCTGGAGCTGAGCAGGCAGGAATCACGCATCTCAGCAGACAGTAATCAAGGAGCTGAGCAGGCACGAATCACGCAGCTCAGCAGGCAATAATCCTGGAGCTGAGCAAGCAGGAATCACGCAGCTCAGCAGGCAATAATCAAGAAGCAGAGCAGGCAGGAATCAGGCAGCTCAGCAGGCAATAATCAAGAAGCAGGCAGGAATCAGCAGCTCAGCAGCCAATAAGCAAAGCTGAGCAGGCAGGAATCACGCAGCTCAGCAGGCAATAATCATGGAGCTGAGCTGGCAGGAATCACGCAACTCAGCAGGCAATACTCACGGACCTGAGCAGGCAGGAATCACGCAACTTAGCAGGCAATAATAATGGAGCTGAAGGCTGTAATGAACTGGATAAGCAGACTCTAATCACGTGATTCAGCAGGCTCCTCTCTGGGGACTGAGCAGGCACTTATCATGCAGCTCAGCATTCAAAAATCATGGAGCTGAGCAAGCAGGAATCACGCAGCTCAGCAGGCAATAAATATGGAGCTGAGCAAGCAGGAATCACGCAGCTCAGCAGGCAATAATCAAGAAGCTGAGCAGGCAGGAATCACGCAGCTTAGCAGGCAATAATCATGGAGCTGAGCAGACTGTAATGAAGTGGCTAAGCAGACTCTAATCACGTCACTCAGCCGGCTCCTAACCCGGTCTTGAGCAGGCACTAATCACGCAGCTGAGCAGGGACTAATCACACAGCTGATCAGGCACGAGTCAGGCAGCTGAGCAGGGATTAAGCATGCAGCTGAGCAAGCGCTAATCCCTTGATTCAGCAGACCCTGATCACGTGACTGAGCAGGCCCTGATCACGTGGCTGAGCATGCACTGATCACGTGACTGAGCATGCACTGATCACGTGACTGAGAGGCACTGATCACGTGACTGAGAGGCACTGATCACGTGACTGAGCATGCACTGATCACGTGACTGAGAGGCACTGATCACGTGACTGAGAGGCGCTGATCACGTGACTGAGGGCGCTGATCACGTGACTGAGAGGCGCTGATCACGTGGCTATCATGCACTGATCACGTGCTTCAGGAGGCAATAATCAAAGAGCTGAGCAGGCACTAATCACTTGGCTAAGAGGGCACTAATCACGGAGAGGAGCAGGAAATCGTCAAGGAGCTGAGCAAACTGTAATGAAGTGGTTAAGCAGACTCTAAACACGTGACGCAGCAGGCTCTACACCCGTGACTGAGCAGACACAATTTGGGCAGCTCAGCAGACACCAATGGTGCAGCTCAGCAGACACAAATGGTGCAGCTCAGCAGACACCAATCATGCAGCTCAGCAGGCAATACTCATGGAGCTGAGCAGGCAGGAATCACTCAGCTCAGCAGGCAAAGATCAAGGAGCTGAGCAGACTGCCATTAAGTGGCTAAGCAGACTCTAAACACGTGACTCAGCAGGCTTGACACCCGTGACTGAGCACACACGAATCTTGCAGCCCAGCAGACAATACTCCTGGAGCTGAGCAGGCAGGAATCACGCAGCTCAGCAGACAGTAATCAAGGAGCTGAGCAGGCACGAATCACGCAGCTCAGCAGGCAATAATCCTGGAGCTGAGCAAGCAGGAATCACGCAGCTCAGCAGGCAATAATCAAGAAGCAGAGCAGGCAGGAATCAGGCAGCTCAGCAGCCAATAAGCAAGAAGCTAGCAGTCAGGAATCGCGCAGCTCAGCAGGCAATAATCATGGAGCTGAGCTGGCAGGAATCACGCAACTCAGCAGGCAATACTCACGGACCTGAGCAGGCAGGAATCACGCAACTTAGCAGGCAATAATAATTGGAGCTGAAGGCTGTAATGAACTGGATAAGCAGACTCTAATCACGTGATTCAGCCGGCTCCTCTCTGGGGACTGAGCAGGCACTTATTATGCAGCTCAGCAAGCAAAAATCATGGAGCTGAGCAAGCAGGAATCACGCAGCTCAGCAGGCAATAATCATGGAGCTGAGCAAACAGGAATCACGCAGCTCAGCATGCAATAATCAAGAAGCTGAGCAGGCAGGAATCACGCAGCTCAGCAGGCAATAAATATGGAGCTGAGCAAGCAGGAATCACGCAGCTCAGCAGGCAATAATCAAGAAGCTGAGCATGCAGGAATCACTCAGCTCAGCAGGCAATAATCATGGAGCTGAGCAGACTGTAATGAAGTGGCTAAGCAGACTCTAATCACGTCACTCAGCCGGCTCCTAACCCGGTCTTGAGCAGGCACTAATCACGCAGCTGAGCAGGGACTAATCACACAGCTAATCAGGCACGAGTCAGGCAGCTGAGCAGGGATTAAGCATGCAGCTGAGCAAGCGCTAATCCCTTGATTCAGCAGACCCTGATCACGTGACTGAGCAGGCCCTGATCACGTGGCTGAGCATGCACTGATCACGTGACTGAGCATGCACTGATCACGTGACTGAGAGGCACTGATCACGTGACTGAGAGGCACTGATCACGTGACTGAGAGGCACTGATCACGTGACTGAGAGGCGCTGATCACGTGACTGAGGGGCGCTGATCACGTGACTGAGAGGCGCTGATCACGTGGCTATCATGCACTGATCACGTGCTTCAGGAGGCAATAATCAAAGAGCTGAGCAGGCACTAATCACTTGGCTAAGAGGGCACTAATCACGGAGAGGAGCAGGAAATCGTCAAGGAGCTGAGCAAACTGTAATGAAGTGGTTAAGCAGACTCTAAACACGTGACGCAGCAGGCTCTACACCCGTGACTGAGCAGACACAATTTGGGCAGCTCAGCAGACACCAATGGTGCAGCTCAGCAGACACAAATGGTGCAGCTCAGCAGACACCAATCATGCAGCTCAGCAGGCAATACTCATGGAGCTGAGCAGGCAGGAATCACTCAGCTCAGCAGGCAAAGATCAAGGAGCTGAGCAGACTGCCATTAAGTGGCTAAGCAGACTCTAAACACGTGACTCAGCAGGCTTGACACCCGTGACTGAGCACACACGAATCTTGCAGCCCAGCAGACAATACTCCTGGAGCTGAGCAGGCAGGAATCACGCAGCTCAGCAGACAGTAATCAAGGAGCTGAGCAGGCACGAATCACGCAGCTCAGCAGGCAATAATCCTGGAGCTGAGCAAGCAGGAATCACGCAGCTCAGCAGGCAATAATCAAGAAGCAGAGCAGGCAGGAATCAGGCAGCTCAGCAGCCAATAAGCAAGAAGCTAGCAGTCAGGAATCGCGCAGCTCAGCAGGCAATAATCATGGAGCTGAGCTGGCAGGAATCACGCAACTCAGCAGGCAATACTCACGGACCTGAGCAGGCAGGAATCACGCAACTTAGCAGGCAATAATAATTGGAGCTGAAGGCTGTAATGAACTGGATAAGCAGACTCTAATCACGTGATTCAGCCGGCTCCTCTCTGGGGACTGAGCAGGCACTTATTATGCAGCTCAGCAAGCAAAAATCATGGAGCTGAGCAAGCAGGAATCACGCAGCTCAGCAGGCAATAATTATGGAGCTGAGCAAACAGGAATCACGCAGCTCAGCAGGCAATAATCAAGAAGCTGAGCAGGCAGGAATCACGCAGCTCAGCAGGCAATAATCAAGAAGCAGAGCAGGCAGGAATCAGGCAGCTCAGCAGCCAATAAGCAAGAAGCTAGCAGTCAGGAATCGCGCAGCTCAGCAGGCAATAATCATGGAGCTGAGCTGGCAGGAATCACGCAACTCAGCAGGCAATACTCACGGACCTGAGCAGGCAGGAATCACGCAACTTAGCAGGCAATAATAATTGGAGCTGAAGGCTGTAATGAACTGGATAAGCAGACTCTAATCACGTGATTCAGCCGGCTCCTCTCTGGGGACTGAGCAGGCACTTATTATGCAGCTCAGCAAGCAAAAATCATGGAGCTGAGCAAGCAGGAATCACGCAGCTCAGCAGGCAATAATCATGGAGCTGAGCAAACAGGAATCACGCAGCTCAGCATGCAATAATCAAGAAGCTGAGCAGGCAGGAATCACGCAGCTCAGCAGGCAATAAATATGGAGCTGAGCAAGCAGGAATCACGCAGCTCAGCAGGCAATAATCAAGAAGCTGAGCAGGCAGGAATCACGCAGCTTAGCAGGCAATAATCATGGAGCTGAGCAGACTGTAATGAAGTGGCTAAGCAGACTCTAATCACGTCACTCAGCCGGCTCCTAACCCGGTCTTGAGCAGGCACTAATCACGCAGCTGAGCAGGGACTAATCACACAGCTGATCAGGCACGAGTCAGGCAGCTGAGCAGGGATTAAGCATGCAGCTGAGCAAGCGCTAATCCCTTGATTCAGCAGACCCTGATCACGTGACTGAGCAGGCCCTGATCACGTGGCTGAGCATGCACTGATCACGTGACTGAGCATGCACTGATCACGTGACTGAGAGGCACTGATCACGTGACTGAGAGGCACTGATCACGTGACTGAGCATGCACTGATCACGTGACTGAGAGGCACTGATCACGTGACTGAGAGGCGCTGATCACGTGACTGAGGGGCGCTGATCACGTGACTGAGAGGCGCTGATCACGTGGCTATCATGCACTGATCACGTGCTTCAGGAGGCAATAATCAAAGAGCTGAGCAGGCACTAATCACTTGGCTAAGAGGGCACTAATCACGGAGAGGAGCAGGAAATCGTCAAGGAGCTGAGCAAACTGTAATGAAGTGGTTAAGCAGACTCTAAACACGTGACGCAGCAGGCTCTACACCCGTGACTGAGCAGACACAATTTGGGCAGCTCAGCAGACACCAATGGTGCAGCTCAGCAGACACAAATGGTGCAGCTCAGCAGACACCAATCATGCAGCTCAGCAGGCAATACTCATGGAGCTGAGCAGGCAGGAATCACTCAGCTCAGCAGGCAAAGATCAAGGAGCTGAGCAGACTGCCATTAAGTGGCTAAGCAGACTCTAAACACGTGACTCAGCAGGCTTGACACCCGTGACTGAGCACACACGAATCTTGCAGCCCAGCAGACAATACTCCTGGAGCTGAGCAGGCAGGAATCACGCAGCTCAGCAGACAGTAATCAAGGAGCTGAGCAGGCACGAATCACGCAGCTCAGCAGGCAATAATCCTGGAGCTGAGCAAGCAGGAATCACGCAGCTCAGCAGGCAATAATCAAGAAGCAGAGCAGGCAGGAATCAGGCAGCTCAGCAGCCAATAAGCAAGAAGCTAGCAGTCAGGAATCGCGCAGCTCAGCAGGCAATAATCATGGAGCTGAGCTGGCAGGAATCACGCAACTCAGCAGGCAATACTCACGGACCTGAGCAGGCAGGAATCACGCAACTTAGCAGGCAATAATAATTGGAGCTGAAGGCTGTAATGAACTGGATAAGCAGACTCTAATCACGTGATTCAGCCGGCTCCTCTCTGGGGACTGAGCAGGCACTTATTATGCAGCTCAGCAAGCAAAAATCATGGAGCTGAGCAAGCAGGAATCACGCAGCTCAGCAGGCAATAATCATGGAGCTGAGCAAACAGGAATCACGCAGCTCAGCATGCAATAATCAAGAAGCTGAGCAGGCAGGAATCACGCAGCTCAGCAGGCAATAAATATGGAGCTGAGCAAGCAGGAATCACGCAGCTCAGCAGGCAATAATCAAGAAGCTGAGCAGGCAGGAATCACTCAGCTCAGCAGGCAATAATCATGGAGCTGAGCAGACTGTAATGAAGTGGCTAAGCAGACTCTAATCACGTCACTCAGCCGGCTCCTAACCCGGTCTTGAGCAGGCACTAATCACGCAGCTGAGCAGGGACTAATCACACAGCTAATCAGGCACGAGTCAGGCAGCTGAGCAGGGATTAAGCATGCAGCTGAGCAAGCGCTAATCCCTTGATTCAGCAGACCCTGATCACGTGACTGAGCAGGCCCTGATCACGTGGCTGAGCATGCACTGATCACGTGACTGAGCATGCACTGATCACGTGACTGAGAGGCACTGATCACGTGACTGAGAGGCACTGATCACGTGACTGAGAGGCACTGATCACGTGACTGAGAGGCGCTGATCACGTGACTGAGGGGCGCTGATCACGTGACTGAGAGGCGCTGATCACGTGGCTATCATGCACTGATCACGTGCTTCAGGAGGCAATAATCAACGAGCTGAGCAGGCACTAATCACTTGGCTAAGAGGGCACTAATCACGGAGAGGAGCAGGAAATCGTCAAGGAGCTGAGCAAACTGTAATGAAGTGGTTAAGCAGACTCTAAACACGTGACGCAGCAGGCTCTACACCCGTGACTGAGCAGACACAATTTGGGCAGCTCAGCAGACACCAATGGTGCAGCTCAGCAGACACAAATGGTGCAGCTCAGCAGACACCAATCATGCAGCTCAGCAGGCAATACTCATGGAGCTGAGCAGGCAGGAATCACTCAGCTCAGCAGGCAAAGATCAAGGAGCTGAGCAGACTGCCATTAAGTGGCTAAGCAGACTCTAAACACGTGACTCAGCAGGCTTGACACCCGTGACTGAGCACACACGAATCTTGCAGCCCAGCAGACAATACTCCTGGAGCTGAGCAGGCAGGAATCACGCAGCTCAGCAGACAGTAATCAAGGAGCTGAGCAGGCACGAATCACGCAGCTCAGCAGGCAATAATCCTGGAGCTGAGCAAGCAGGAATCACGCAGCTCAGCAGGCAATAATCAAGAAGCAGAGCAGGCAGGAATCAGGCAGCTCAGCAGCCAATAAGCAAGAAGCTAGCAGTCAGGAATCGCGCAGCTCAGCAGGTAATAATCATGCAGCTGAGCTGGCAGGAATCACGCAACTCAGCAGGCAATACTCACGGACCTGAGCAGGCAGGAATCACGCAACTTAGCAGGCAATAATAATTGGAGCTGAAGGCTGTAATGAACTGGATAAGCAGACTCTAATCACGTGATTCAGCCGGCTCCTCTCTGGGGACTGAGCAGGCACTTATTATGCAGCTCAGCAAGCAAAAATCATGGAGCTGAGCAAGCAGGAATCACGCAGCTCAGCAGGCAATAATCATGGAGCTGAGCAAACAGGAATCACGCAGCTCAGCATGCAATAATCAAGAAGCTGAGCAGGCAGGAATCACGCAGCTCAGCAGGCAATAAATATGGAGCTGAGCAAGCAGGAATCACGCAGCTCAGCAGGCAATAATCAAGAAGCTGAGCAGGCAGGAATCACGCAGCTTAGCAGGCAATAATCATGGAGCTGAGCAGACTGTAATGAAGTGGCTAAGCAGACTCTAATCACGTCACTCAGCCGGCTCCTAACCCGGTCTTGAGCAGGCACTAATCACGCAGCTGAGCAGGGACTAATCACACAGCTGATCAGGCACGAGTCAGGCAGCTGAGCAGGGATTAAGCATGCAGCTGAGCAAGCGCTAATCCCTTGATTCAGCAGACCCTGATCACGTGACTGAGCAGGCCCTGATCACGTGGCTGAGCATGCACTGATCACGTGACTGAGCATGCACTGATCACGTGACTGAGAGGCACTGATCACGTGACTGAGAGCCACTGATCACGTGACTGAGCATGCACTGATCACGTGACTGAGAGGCACTGATCACGTGACTGAGAGGCGCTGATCACGTGACTGAGGGGCGCTGATCACGTGACTGAGAGGCGCTGATCACGTGGCTATCATGCACTGATCACGTGCTTCAGGAGGCAATAATCAAAGAGCTGAGCAGGCACTAATCACTTGGCTAAGAGGGCACTAATCACGGAGAGGAGCAGGAAATCGTCAAGGAGCTGAGCAAACTGTAATGAAGTGGTTAAGCAGACTCTAAACACGTGACGCAGCAGGCTCTACACCCGTGACTGAGCAGACACAATTTGGGCAGCTCAGCAGACACCAATGGTGCAGCTCAGCAGACACAAATGGTGCAGCTCAGCAGACACCAATCATGCAGCTCAGCAGGCAATACTCATGGAGCTGAGCAGGCAGGAATCACTCAGCTCAGCAGGCAAAGATCAAGGAGCTGAGCAGGCACGAATCTCGCAGCTCAGCTGGCAAAAATCAAGGAGCTGAGCAGACTGCCATTAAGTGGCTAAGCAGACTCTAAACACGTGACTCAGCAGGCTTGACACCCGTGACTGAGCACACACGAATCTTGCAGCCCAGCAGACAATACTCCTGGAGCTGAGCAGGCAGGAATACGCAGCTCAGCAGACAGTAATCAAGGAGCTGAGCAGGCACGAATCACGCAGCTCAGCAGGCAATAATCCTGGAGCTGAGCAAGCAGGAATCACGCAGCTCAGCAGGCAATAATCAAGAAGCAGAGCAGGCAGGAATCAGGCAGCTCAGCAGCCAATAAGCAAGAAGCTAGCAGTCAGGAATCGCGCAGCTCAGCAGGCAATAATCATGGAGCTGAGCTGGCAGGAATCACGCAACTTAGCAGGCAATAATAATTGGAGCTGAAGGCTGTAATGAACTGGATAAGCAGACTCTAATCACGTGATTCAGCCGGCTCCTCTCTGGGGACTGAGCAGGCACTTATTATGCAGCTCAGCAAGCAAAAATCATGGAGCTGAGCAAGCAGGAATCACGCAGCTCAGCAGGCAATAATCATGGAGCTGAGCAAACAGGAATCACGCAGCTCAGCATGCAATAATCAAGAAGCTGAGCAGGCAGGAATCACGCAGCTCAGCAGGCAAAAATCAAGGAGCTGAGCAGGCAGGAATCACGCAGCTCAGCAGGCAAAATCAAGGAGCTGAGCAGACTGGCATTAAGTGGCTAAGCAGACTCTAATCACGTGACTCAGCAGGCTTGACACCCGTGACTGAGCACACACGAATCTTGCAGCTCAGCAGTCAATACTCCTGGAGCTGAGCAGGCAGGAATCACGCAGCTCAGCAGACAGTAATCAAGGAGCTGAGCAGGCACGAATCACGCAGCTCAGCAGGCAATAATCATGGAGCTGAGCAGGCAGGAATCACGCAGCTCAGCAGACACTAATCAAGGAGCTGAGCAGGCACGAATCACGCAGCTCAGCAGGCACTAATCATGGAGCTGAGCTGGCAGGAATCACGCAACTCAGCAGGCAATATCACGGACCTGAGCAGGCAGGAATCACGCAACTGAGCAGGCAATAATAATTGGAGCTGAAGGCTGTAATTAACTGGATAAGCAGACTCTAATCACGTGATTCAGCAGGCTCCTCTCTGGGGTCTGAGCAGGCACTTATTATGCAGCTCAGCAAGCAAAAATCATGGAGCTGAGCAAGCAGGAATCACGCAGCTCAGCAGGCAATAATCATGGAGCTGAGCAGGCAGGAATCACGCAGCTCAGCAGGCAATAATCAAGAAGCTGAGCAGGCAGGAATCACGCAGCTCAGCAGGCAATAAATATGGAGCTGAGCAAGCAGGAATCACGCAGCTCAGCAGGCAATAATCAAGAAGCTGAGCAGGCAGGAATCACGCAGCTCAGCAGGCAATAATCATGGAGCTGAGCAGACTGTAATGAAGTGGCTAAGCAGACTCTAATCACGTCACTCAGCAGGCTCCTAACCCGGTCTTGAGCAGGCACTAATCACGCAGCAGAGCAGGGACTAATCACACAGCTGATCAGGCACGAGTCAGGCAGCTGAGCAGGGATTAAGCATGCAGCTGAGCAAGCGCTAATCCCTTGATTCAGCAGACCCTGATCACGTGACTGAGCAGGCCCTGATCACGTGGCTGAGCATGCACTGATCACGTGACTGAGCATGCACTGATCACGTGACTGAGAGGCACTGATCACGTGACTGAGAGGCACTGATCACGTGACTGAGCATGCACTGATCACGTGACTGAGAGGCACTGATCACGTGACTGAGAGGCGCTGATCACGTGACTGAGGGCGCTGATCACGTGACTGAGAGGCGCTGATCACGTGGCTATCATGCACTGATCACGTGCTTCAGGAGGCAATAATCAAAGAGCTGAGCAGGCACTAATCACTTGGCTGAGAGGGCACTAATCACGGAGAGGAGCAGGAAATCGTCAAGGAGCTGAGCAAACTGTAATGAAGTGGTTAAGCAGACTCTAAACACGTGACGCAGCAGGCTCTACACCCGTGACTGAGCAGACACAATTTGGGCAGCTCAGCAGACACCAATGGTGCAGCTCAGCAGACACAAATGGTGCAGCTCAGCAGACACCAATCATGCAGCTCAGCAGGCAATACTCATGGAGCTGAGCAGGCAGGAATCACTCAGCTCAGCAGGCAAAGATCAAGGAGCTGAGCAGGCACGAATCTCGCAGCTCAGCTGGCAAAAATCAAGGAGCTGAGCAGACTGCCATTAAGTGGCTAAGCAGACTCTAAACACGTGACTCAGCAGGCTTGACACCCGTGACTGAGAACACACGAATCTTGCAGCCCAGCAGACAATACTCCTGGAGCTGAGCAGGCAGGAATCACGCAGCTCAGCAGACAGTAATCAAGGAGCTGAGCAGGCACGGATCACGCAGCTCAGCAGGCAATAATCCTGGAGCTGAGCAAGCAGGAATCACGCAGCTCAGCAGGCAATAATCAAGAAGCAGAGCAGGCAGGAATCAGGCAGCTCAGCAGCCAATAAGCAAGAAGCTAGCAGTCAGGAATCGCACAGCTCAGCAGGCAATAATCATGGAGCTGAGCTGGCAGGAATCACGCAACTCAGCAGGCAATACTCACGGACCTGAGCAGGCAGGAATCACGCAACTTAGCAGGCAATAATAATTGGAGCTGAAGGCTGTAATGAACTGGATAAGCAGACTCTAATCACGTGATTCAGCCGGCTCCTCTCTGGGGACTGAGCAGGCACTTATTATGCAGCTCAGCAAGCAAAAATCATGGAGCTGAGCAAGCAGGAATCACGCAGCTCAGCAGGCAATAATCATGGAGCTGAGCAAACAGGAATCACGCAGCTCAGCAGGCAATAATCAAGAAGCTGAGCAGGCAGGAATCACGCAGCTCAGCAGGCAATAATCAAGAAGCAGAGCAGGCAGGAATCAGGCAGCTCAGCAGCCAATAAGCAAGAAGCTAGCAGTCAGGAATCGCGCAGCTCAGCAGGCAATAATCATGGAGCTGAGCTGGCAGGAATCACGCAACTCAGCAGGCAATACTCACGGACCTGAGCAGGCAGGAATCACGCAACTTAGCAGGCAATAATAATTGGAGCTGAAGGCTGTAATGAACTGGATAAGCAGACTCTAATCACGTGATTCAGCCGGCTCCTCTCTGGGGACTGAGCAGGCACTTATTATGCAGCTCAGCAAGCAAAAATCATGGAGCTGAGCAAGCAAGAATCACGCAGCTCAGCAGGCAATAATCATGGAGCTGAGCAAACAGGAATCACGCAGCTCAGCATGCAATAATCAAGAAGCTGAGCAGGCAGGAATCACGCAGCTCAGCAGGCAATAAATATGGAGCTGAGCAAGCAGGAATCACGCAGCTCAGCAGGCAATAATCAAGAAGCTGAGCAGGCAGGAATCACGCAGCTTAGCAGGCAATAATCATGGAGCTGAGCAGACTGTAATGAAGTGGCTAAGCGGACTCTAATCACGTCACTCAGCCGGCTCCTAACCCGGTCTTGAGCAGGCACTAATCATGCAGCTGAGCAGGGACTAATCACACAGCTGATCAGGCACGAGTCAGGCAGCTGAGCAGGGATTAAGCATGCAGCTGAGCAAGCGCTAATCCCTTGATTCAGCAGACCCTGATCACGTGACTGAGCAGGCCCTGATCACGTGGCTGAGCATGCACTGATCACGTGACTGAGCATGCACTGATCACGTGACTGAGAGGCACTGATCACGTGACTGAGAGGCACTGATCACGTGACTGAGCATGCACTGATCACGTGACTGAGAGGCACTGATCACGTGACTGAGAGGCGCTGATCACGTGACTGAGGGGCGCTGATCACGTGACTGAGAAGCGCTGATCACGTGGCTATCATGCACTGATCACGTGCTTCAGGAGGCAATAATCAAAGAGCTGAGCAGGCACTAATCACTTGGCTAAGAGGGCACTAATCACGGAGAGGAGCAGGAAATCGTCAAGGAGCTGAGCAAACTGTAATGAAGTGGTTAAGCAGAGTCTAAACACGTGACGCAGCAGGCTCTACACCCGTGACTGAGCAGACACAATTTGGGCAGCTCAGCAGACACCAATGGTGCAGCTCAGCAGACACAAATGGTGCAGCTCAGCAGACACCAAACATGCAGCTCAGGAGGCAATACTCATGGAGCTGAGCAGGCAGGAATCACTCAGCTCAGCAGGCAAAGATCAAGGAGCTGAGCAGCCTGCCATTAAGTGGCTAAGCAGACTCTAAACACGTGACTCAGCAGGCTTGACACCCGTGACTGAGCACACACGAATCTTGCAGCCCAGCAGACAATACTCCTGGAGCTGAGCAGGCAGGAATCACGCAGCTCAGCAGACAGTAATCAAGGAGCTGAGCAGGCACGAATCACGCAGCTCAGCAGGCAATAATCCTGGAGCTGAGCAAGCAGGAATCACGCAGCTCAGCAGGCAATAATCAAGAAGCAGAGCAGGCAGGAATCAGGCAGCTCAGCAGCCAATACGCAAGAAGCTAGCAGTCAGGAATCGCGCAGCTCAGCAGGCAATAATCATGGAGCTGAGCTGGCAGGAATCACGCAACTCAGCAGGCAATACTCACGGACCTGAGCAGGCAGGAATCACGCAACTTAGCAGGCAATAATAATTGGAGCTGAAGGCTGTAATGAACTGGATAAGCAGACTCTAATCACGTGATTCAGCCGGCTCTTCTCTGGGGACTGAGCAGGCACTTATTATGCAGCTCAGCAAGCAAAAATCATGGAGCTGAGCAAGCAGGAATCACGCAGCTCAGCAGGCAATAAATATGGAGCTGAGCAAACAGGAATCACGCAGCTCAGCAGGCAATAATCAAGAAGCTGAGCAGGCAGGAATCACGCAGCTTAGCAGGCAATAATCATGGAGCTGAGCAGACTGTAATGAAGTGGCTAAGCAGACTCTAATCACGTCACTCAGCCGGCTCCTAACCCGGTCTTGAGCAGGCACTAATCACGCAGCTGAGCAGGGACTAATCACACAGCTGATCAGGCACGAGTCAGGCAGCTGAGCAGGGATTAAGCATGCAGCTGAGCAAGCGCTAATCCCTTGATTCAGCAGACCCTGATCACGTGACTGAGCAGGCCCTGATCACGTGGCTGAGCATGCACTGATCACGTGACTGAGCATGCACTGATCACGTGACTGAGAGGCACTGATCACGTGACTGAGAGGCACTGATCACGTGACTGAGCATGCACTGATCACGTGACTGAGAGGCACTGATCACGTGACTGAGAGGCGCTGATCACGTGACTGAGGGGCGCTGATCACGTGACTGAGAGGCGCTGATCACGTGGCTATCATGCACTGATCACGTGCTTCAGGAGGCAATAATCAAAGAGCTGAGCGGGCACTAATCACTTGGCTAAGAGAGCACTAATCACGGAGAGGAGCAGGAAATCGTCAAGGAGCTGAGCAAGCTGTAATGAAGTGGTTAAGCAGAGTCTAAACACGTGACGCAGCAGGCTCTACACCCGTGACTGAGCAGACACAATTTGGGCAGCTCAGCAGACACCAATGGTGCAGCTCAGCAGACACAAATGGTGCAGCTCAGCAGACACCAATCATGCAGCTCAGGAGGCAATACTCATGGAGCTGAGCAGGCAGGAATCACTCAGCTCAGCAGGCAAAGATCAAGGAGCTGAGCAGGCACGAATCTCGCAGCTCAGCTGGCAAAAATCAAGGAGCTGAGCAGACTGCCATTAAGTGGCTAAGCAGACTCTAAACACGTGACTCAGCAGGCTTGACACCCGTGACTGAGCACACACGAATCTTGCAGCCCAGCAGACAATACTCCTGGAGCTGAGCAGGCAGGAATCACGCAGCTCAGCAGACAGTAATCAAGGAGCTGAGCAGGCACGAATCACGCAGCTCAGCAGGCAATAATCCTGGAGCTGAGCAAGCAGGAATCACGCAGCTCAGCAGGCAATAATCAAGAAGCAGAGCAGGCAGGAATCAGGCAGCTCAGCAGCCAATAAGCAAGAAGCTAGCAGTCAGGAATCGCGCAGCTCAGCAGGCAATAATCATGGAGCTGAGCTGGCAGGAATCACGCAACTTAGCAGGCAATAATAATTGGAGCTGAAGGCTGTAATGAACTGGATAAGCAGACTCTAATCACGTGATTCAGCCGGCTCCTCTCTGGGGACTGAGCAGGCACTTATTATGCAGCTCAGCAAGCAAAAATCATGGAGCTGAGCAAGCAGGAATCACGCAGCTCAGCAGGCAATAATCATGGAGCTGAGCACACAGGAATCACGCAGCTCAGCATGCAATAATCAAGAAGCTGAGGAGGCAGGAATCACTCAGCTCAGCAGGCAAAGATCAAGGAGCTGAGCAGGCCCGAATCTCGCAGCTCAGCTGGCAAAGATCAAGGAGCTGAGCAGACTGCCATTAAGTGGCTAAGCAGACTCTAAACACGTGACTCAGCAGGCTTGACACCCGTGACTGAGCACACACGAATCTTGCAGCCCAGCAGACAATACTCCTGGAGCTGAGCAGGCAGGAATCACGCAGCTCAGCAGACAGTAATCAAGGAGCTGAGCAGGCACGAATCACGCAGCTCAGCAGGCAATAATCCTGGAGCTGAGCAGGCAGGAATCACGCAGCTCAGCAGACAGTAATCAAGGAGCTGAGCAGGCACGAATCACGCAGCTCAGCAGGCAATAATCATGGAGCTGAGCTGGCAGGAATCACGCAACTCAGCAGGCAATACTCACGGACCTGAGCAGGCAGGAATCACGCAACTTAGCAGGCAATAATAATTGGAGCTGAAGGCTGTAATGAACTGGATAAGCAGACTCTAATCACGTGATTCAGCCGGCTCCTCTCTGGGGACTGAGCAGGCACTTATTATGCAGCTCAGCAAGCAAAAATCATGGAGCTGAGCAAGCAGGAATCACGCAGCTCAGCATGCAATAATCAAGAAGCTGAGCAGGCAGGAATCACGCAGCTCAGCAGGCAATAAATATGGAGCTGAGCAAGCAGGAATCACGCAGCTCAGCAGGCAATAATCAAGAAGCTGAGCAGGCAGGAATCACGCAGCTCAGCAGGCAATAAATATGGAGCTGAGCAAGCAGGAATCACGCAGCTTAGCAGGCAATAATCATGGAGCTGAGCAGACTGTAATGAAGTGGCTAAGCAGACTCTAATCACGTCACTCAGCCGGCTCCTAACCCGGTCTTGAGCAGGCACTAATCACGCAGCTGAGCAGGGACTAATCACACAGCTGATCAGGCACGAGTCAGGCAGCTGAGCAGGGATTAAGCATGCAGCTGAGCAAGCGCTAATCCCTTGATTCAGCAGACCCTGATCACGTGACTGAGCAGGCCCTGATCACGTGGCTGAGCATGCACTGATCACGTGACTGAGCATGCACTGATCACGTGACTGAGAGGCACTGATCACGTGACTGAGAGGCACTGATCACGTGACTGAGCATGCACTGATCACGTGACTGAGAGGCACTGATCACGTGACTGAGAGGCGCTGATCACGTGACTGAGGGCGCTGATCACGTGACTGAGAGGCGCTGATCACGTGGCTATCATGCACTGATCACGTGCTTCAGGAGGCAATAATCAAAGAGCTGAGCAGGCACTAATCACTTGGCTAAGAGGGCACTAATCACGGAGAGGAGCAGGAAATCGTCAAGGAGCTGAGCAAACTGTAATGAAGTGGTTAAGCAGACTCTAAACACGTGACGCAGCAGGCTCTACACCCGTGACTGAGCAGACACAATTTGGGCAGCTCAGCAGACACCAATGGTGCAGCTCAGCAGACACAAATGGTGCAGCTCAGCAGACACCAATCATGCAGCTCAGCAGGCAATACTCATGGAGCTGAGCAGGCAGGAATCACTCAGCTCAGCAGGCAAAGATCAAGGAGCTGAGCAGGCACGAATCTCGCAGCTCAGCTGGCAAAAATCAAGGAGCTGAGCAGACTGCCATTAAGTGGCTAAGCAGACTCTAAACACGTGACTCAGCAGGCTTGACACCCGTGACTGAGAACACACGAATCTTGCAGCCCAGCAGACAATACTCCTGGAGCTGAGCAGGCAGGAATCACGCAGCTCAGCAGACAGTAATCAAGGAGCTGAGCAGGCACGAATCACGCAGCTCAGCAGGCAATAATCCTGGAGCTGAGCAAGCAGGAATCACGAAGCTCAGCAGGCAATAATCAAGAAGCAGAGCAGGCAGGAATCAGGCAGCTCAGCAGCCAATAAGCAAGAAGCTAGCAGTCAGGAATCGCACAGCTCAGCAGGCAATAATCATGGAGCTGAGCTGGCAGGAATCACGCAACTCAGCAGGCAATACTCACGGACCTGAGCAGGCAGGAATCACGCAACTTAGCAGGCAATAATAATTGGAGCTGAAGGCTGTAATGAACTGGATAAGCAGACTCTAATCACGTGATTCAGCCGGCTCCTCTCTGGGGACTGAGCAGGCACTTATTATGCAGCTCAGCAAGCAAAAATCATGGAGCTGAGCAAGCAGGAATCACGCAGCTCAGCAGGCAATAATCATGGAGCTGAGCAAACAGGAATCACGCAGCTCAGCAGGCAATAATCAAGAAGCTGAGCAGGCAGGAATCACGCAGCTCAGCAGGCAATAATCAAGAAGCAGAGCAGGCAGGATTCAGGCAGCTCAGCAGCCAATATGCAAGAAGCTAGCAGTCAGGAATCTCGCAGCTCAGCAGGCAATAATCATGGAGCTGAGCTGGCAGGAATCACGCAACTCAGCAGGCAATACTCACGGACCTGAGCAGGCAGGAATCACGCAACTTAGCAGGCAATAATAATTGGAGCTGAAGGCTGTAATGAACTGGATAAGCAGACTCTAATCACGTGATTCAGCTGGCTCCTCTCTGGGGACTGAGCAGGCACTTATTATGCAGCTCAGCAAGCAAAAATCATGGAGCTGAGCAAGCAGGAATCACGCAGCTCAGCAGGCAATAATCATGGAGCTGAGCAAACAGGAATCACGCAGCTCAGCATGCAATAATCAAGAAGCTGATCAGGCACGAGTCAGGCAGCTGAGCAGGGATTAAGCATGCAGCTGAGCAAGCGCTAATCCCTTGATTCAGCAGACCCTGATCACGTGACTGAGCAGGCCCTGATCACGTGGCTGAGCATGCACTGATCACGTGACTGAGCATGCACTGATCACGTGACTGAGAGGCACTGATCACGTGACTGAGAGCCACTGATCACGTGACTGAGCATGCACTGATCACGTGACTGAGAGGCACTGATCACGTGACTGAGAGGCGCTGATCACGTGGCTATCATGCACTGATCACGTGCTTCAGGAGGCAATAATCAAAGAGCTGAGCAGGCACTAATCACTTGGCTAAGAGAGCACTAATCACGGAGAGGAGCAGGAAATCGTCAAGGAGCTGAGCAAACTGTAATGAAGTGGTTAAGCAGAGTCTAAACACGTGACGCAGCAGGCTCTACACCCGTGACTGAGCAGACACAATTTGGGCAGCTCAGCAGACACCAATGGTGCAGCTCAGCAGACACAAATGGTGCAGCTCAGCAGACACCAATCATGCAGCTCAGGAGGCAATACTCATGGAGCTGAGCAGGCAGGAATCACTCAGCTCAACAGGCAAAGATCAAGGAGCTGAGCAGACTGCCATTAAGTGGCTAAGCAGACTCTAAACACGTGACTCAGCAGGCTTGACACACGTGACTGAGCACACACGTATCTTGCAGCCCAGCAGACAATACTCCTGGAGCTGAGCAGGCAGGAATCACTCAGCTCAGCAGGCAAAGATCAAGGAGCTGAGCAGGCACGAATCTCGCAGCTCAGCTGGCAAAAATCAAGGAGCTGAGCAGACTGCCATTAAGTGGCTAAGCAGACTCTAAACACGTGACTCAGCAGGCTTGACACCCGTGACTGAGCACACACGAATCTTGCAGCCCAGCAGACAATACTCCTGGA
This sequence comes from Bos javanicus, assembly GCF_032452875.1. NCBI lineage: Eukaryota > Metazoa > Chordata > Mammalia > Artiodactyla > Bovidae > Bos > Bos javanicus. The sequence continues at coordinate 73,396 of NW_026894181.1, forward strand.
GCTGAGCAGGCAGGAATCACGCAGCTCAGCAGACAGTAATCAAGGAGCTGAGCAGGCACGAATCACGCAGCTCAGCAGGCAATAATCCTGGAGCTGAGCAAGCAGGAATCACGCAGCTCAGCAGGCAATAATCAAGAAGCAGAGCAGGCAGGAATCAGGCAGCTCAGCAGCCAATAAGCAAGAAGCTAGCAGTCAGGAATCGCGCAGCTCAGCAGGCAATAATCATGGAGCTGAGCTGGCAGGAATCACGCAACTCAGCAGGCAATACTCACGGACCTGAGCAGGCAGGAATCACGCAACTTAGCAGGCAATAATAATTGGAGCTGAAGGCTGTAATGAACTGGATAAGCAGACTCTAATCACGTGATTCAGCCGGCTCCTCTCTGGGGACTGAGCAGGCACTTATTATGCAGCTCAGCAAGCAAAAATCATGGAGCTGAGCAAGCAGGAATCACGCAGCTCAGCATGCAATAATCATGGAGCTGAGCAAACAGGAATCACGCAGCTCAGCATGCAATAATCAAGAAGCTGAGCAGGCAGGAATCACGCAGCTCAGCAGGCAATAATCAAGAAGCAGAGCAGGCAGGAATCAGGCAGCTCAGCAGCCAATAAGCAAGAAGCTAGCAGTCAGGAATCGCGCAGCTCAGCAGGTAATAATCATGGAGCTGAGCTGGCAGGAATCACGCAACTCAGCAGGCAATACTCACGGACCTGAGCAGGCAGGAATCACGCAACTTAGCAGGCAATAATAATTGGAGCTGAAGGCTGTAATGAACTGGATAAGCAGACTCTAATCACGTGATTCAGCCGGCTCCTCTCTGGGGACTGAGCAGGCACTTATTATGCAGCTCAGCAAGCAAAAATCATGGAGCTGAGCAAGCAGGAATCACGCAGCTCAGCAGGCAATAATCATGGAGCTGAGCAAACAGGAATCACGCAGCTCAGCATGCAATAATCAAGAAGCTGAGCAGGCAGGAATCACGCAGCTCAGCAGGCAATAAATATGGAGCTGAGCAAGCAGGAATCACGCAGCTCAGCAGGCAATAATCAAGAAGCTGAGCAGGCAGGAATCACGCAGCTTAGCAGGCAATAATCATGGAGCTGAGCAGACTGTAATGAAGTGGCTAAGCAGACTCTAATCACGTCACTCAGCCGGCTCCTAACCCGGTCTTGAGCAGGCACTAATCACGCAGCTGAGCAGGGACTAATCACACAGCTGATCAGGCACGAGTCAGGCAGCTGAGCAGGGATTAAGCATGCAGCTGAGCAAGCGCTAATCCCTTGATTCAGCAGACCCTGATCACGTGACTGAGCAGGCCCTGATCACGTGGCTGAGCATGCACTGATCACGTGACTGAGCATGCACTGATCACGTGACTGAGAGGCACTGATCACGTGACTGAGAGGCACTGATCACGTGACTGAGCATGCACTGATCACGTGACTGAGAGGCACTGATCACGTGACTGAGAGGCGCTGATCACGTGACTGAGGGGCGCTGATCACGTGACTGAGAGGCGCTGATCACGTGGCTATCATGCACTGATCACGTGCTTCAGGAGGCAATAATCAAAGAGCTGAGCAGGCACTAATCACTTGGCTAAGAAGGCACTAATCACGGAGAGGAGCAGGAAATCGTCAAGGAGCTGAGCAAACTGTAATGAAGTGGTTAAGCAGAGTCTAAACACGTGACGCAGCAGGCTCTACACCCGTGACTGAGCAGACACAATTTGGGCAGCTCAGCAGACACCAATGGTGCAGCTCAGCAGACACAAATGGTGCAGCTCAGCAGACACCAATCATGCAGCTCAGCAGGCAATACTCATGGAGCTGAGCAGGCAGGAATCACTCAGCTCAGCAGGCAAAGATCAAGGAGCTGAGCAGGCACGAATCTCGCAGCTCAGCTGGCAAAAATCAAGGAGCTGAGCAGACTGCCATTAAGTGGCTAAGCAGACTCTAAACACGTGACTCAGCAGGCTTGACACCCGTGACTGAGCACACACGAATCTTGCAGCCCAGCAGACAATACTCCTGGAGCTGAGCAGGCAGGAATCACGCAGCTCAGCAGACAGTAATCAAGGAGCTGAGCAGGCACGAATCACGCAGCTCAGCAGGCAATAATCCTGGAGCTGAGCAAGCAGGAATCACGCAGCTCAGCAGGCAATAATCAAGAAGCAGAGCAGGCAGGAATCAGGCAGCTCAGCAGCCAATAAGCAAGAAGCTAGCAGTCAGGAATCGCGCAGCTCAGCAGGCAATAATCATGGAGCTGAGCTGGCAGGAATCACGCAACTCAGCAGGCAATACTCACGGACCTGAGCAGGCAGGAATCACGCAACTTAGCAGGCAATAATAATTGGAGCTGAAGGCTGTAATGAACTGGATAAGCAGACTCTAATCACGTGATTCAGCCGGCTCCTCTCTGGGGACTGAGCAGGCACTTATTATGCAGCTCAGCAAGCAAAAATCATGGAGCTGAGCAAGCAGGAATCACGCAGCTCAGCAGGCAATAATCATGGAGCTGAGCAAACAGGAATCACGCAGCTCAGCAGGCAATAATCAAGAAGCTGAGCAGGCAGGAATCACGCAGCTCAGCAGGCAATAATCAAGAAGCAGAGCAGGCAGGAATCAGGCAGCTCAGCAGCCAATAAGCAAGAAGCTAGCAGTCAGGAATCGCGCAGCTCAGCAGGTAATAATCATGGAGCTGAGCTGGCAGGAATCACGCAACTCAGCAGGCAATACTCACGGACCTGAGCAGGCAGGAATCACGCAACTTAGCAGGCAATAATAATTGGAGCTGAAGGCTGTAATGAACTGGATAAGCAGACTCTAATCACGTGATTCAGCCGGCTCCTCTCTGGGGACTGAGCAGGCACTTATTATGCAGCTCAGCAAGCAAAAATCATGGAGCTGAGCAAGCAGGAATCACGCAGCTCAGCAGGCAATAATCATGGAGCTGAGCAAACAGGAATCACGCAGCTCAGCATGCAATAATCAAGAAGCTGAGCAGGCAGGAATCACGCAGCTCAGCAGGCAATAAATATGGAGCTGAGCAAGCAGGAATCACGCAGCTCAGCAGGCAATAATCAAGAAGCTGAGCAGGCAGGAATCACGCAGCTTAGCAGGCAATAATCATGGAGCTGAGCAGACTGTAATGAAGTGGCTAAGCAGACTCTAATCACGTCACTCAGCCGGCTCCTAACCCGGTCTTGAGCAGGCACTAATCACGCAGCTGAGCAGGGACTAATCACACAGCTGATCAGGCACGAGTCAGGCAGCTGAGCAGGGATTAAGCATGCAGCTGAGCAAGCGCTAATCCCTTGATTCAGCAGACCCTGATCACGTGACTGAGCAGGCCCTGATCACGTGGCTGAGCATGCACTGATCACGTGACTGAGCATGCACTGATCACGTGACTGAGAGGCACTGATCACGTGACTGAGAGGCACTGATCACGTGACTGAGCATGCACTGATCACGTGACTGAGAGGCACTGATCACGTGACTGAGAGGCGCTGATCACGTGACTGAGGGGCGCTGATCACGTGACTGAGAGGCGCTGATCACGTGGCTATCATGCACTGATCACGTGCTTCAGGAGGCAATAATCAAAGAGCTGAGCAGGCACTAATCACTTGGCTAAGAAGGCACTAATCACGGAGAGGAGCAGGAAATCGTCAAGGAGCTGAGCAAACTGTAATGAAGTGGTTAAGCAGAGTCTAAACACGTGACGCAGCAGGCTCTACACCCGTGACTGAGCAGACACAATTTGGGCAGCTCAGCAGACACCAATGGTGCAGCTCAGCAGACACAAATGGTGCAGCTCAGCAGACACCAATCATGCAGCTCAGCAGGCAATACTCATGGAGCTGAGCAGGCAGGAATCACTCAGCTCAGCAGGCAAAGATCAAGGAGCTGAGCAGGCACGAATCTCGCAGCTCAGCTGGCAAAAATCAAGGAGCTGAGCAGACTGCCATTAAGTGGCTAAGCAGACTCTAAACACGTGACTCAGCAGGCTTGACACCCGTGACTGAGCACACACGAATCTTGCAGCCCAGCAGACAATACTCCTGGAGCTGAGCAGGCAGGAATCACGCAGCTCAGCAGACAGTAATCAAGGAGCTGAGCAGGCACGAATCACGCAGCTCAGCAGGCAATAATCCTGGAGCTGAGCAAGCAGGAATCACGCAGCTCAGCAGGCAATAATCAAGAAGCAGAGCAGGCAGGAATCAGGCAGCTCAGCAGCCAATAAGCAAGAAGCTAGCAGTCAGGAATCGCGCAGCTCAGCAGGCAATAATCATGGAGCTGAGCTGGCAGGAATCACGCAACTTAGCAGGCAATAATAATTGGAGCTGAAGGCTGTAATGAACTGGATAAGCAGACTCTAATCACGTGATTCAGCCGGCTCCTCTCTGGGGACTGAGCAGGCACTTATTATGCAGCTCAGCAAGCAAAAATCATGGAGCTGAGCAAGCAGGAATCACGCAGCTCAGCAGGCAATAATCATGGAGCTGAGCACACAGGAATCACGCAGCTCAGCATGCAATAATCAAGAAGCTGAGCAGGCAGGAATCACTCAGCTCAGCAGGCAAAGATCAAGGAGCTGAGCAGGCCCGAATCTCGCAGCTCAGCTGGCAAAGATCAAGGAGCTGAGCAGACTGCCATTAAGTGGCTAAGCAGACTCTAAACACGTGACTCAGCAGGCTTGACACCCGTGACTGAGCACACACGAATCTTGCAGCCCAGCAGACAATACTCCTGGAGCTGAGCAGGCAGGAATCACGCAGCTCAGCAGACAGTAATCAAGGAGCTGAGCAGGCACGAATCACGCAGCTCAGCAGGCAATAATCCTGGAGCTGAGCAGGCAGGAATCACGCAGCTCAGCAGACAGTAATCAAGGAGCTGAGCAGGCACGAATCACGCAGCTCAGCAGGCAATAATCATGGAGCTGAGCTGGCAGGAATCACGCAACTCAGCAGGCAATACTCACGGACCTGAGCAGGCAGGAATCACGCAACTTAGCAGGCAATAATAATTGGAGCTGAAGGCTGTAATGAACTGGATAAGCAGACTCTAATCACGTGATTCAGCCGGCTCCTCTCTGGGGACTGAGCAGGCACTTATTATGCAGCTCAGCAAGCAAAAATCATGGAGCTGAGCAAGCAGGAATCACGCAGCTCAGCATGCAATAATCAAGAAGCTGAGCAGGCAGGAATCACGCAGCTCAGCAGGCAATAAATATGGAGCTGAGCAAGCAGGAATCACGCAGCTCAGCAGGCAATAATCAAGAAGCTGAGCAGGCAGGAATCACGCAGCTCAGCAGGCAATAAATATGGAGCTGAGCAAGCAGGAATCACGCAGCTTAGCAGGCAATAATCATGGAGCTGAGCAGACTGTAATGAAGTGGCTAAGCAGACTCTAATCACGTCACTCAGCCGGCTCCTAACCCGGTCTTGAGCAGGCACTAATCACGCAGCTGAGCAGGGACTAATCACACAGCTGATCAGGCACGAGTCAGGCAGCTGAGCAGGGATTAAGCATGCAGCTGAGCAAGCGCTAATCCCTTGATTCAGCAGACCCTGATCACGTGACTGAGCAGGCCCTGATCACGTGGCTGAGCATGCACTGATCACGTGACTGAGCATGCACTGATCACGTGACTGAGAGGCACTGATCACGTGACTGAGAGGCACTGATCACGTGACTGAGCATGCACTGATCACGTGACTGAGAGGCACTGATCACGTGACTGAGAGGCGCTGATCACGTGACTGAGGGGCGCTGATCACGTGACTGAGAGGCGCTGATCACGTGGCTATCATGCACTGATCACGTGCTTCAGGAGGCAATAATCAAAGAGCTGAGCAGGCACTAATCACTTGGCTAAGAGGGCACTAATCACGGAGAGGAGCAGGAAATCGTCAAGGAGCTGAGCAAACTGTAATGAAGTGGTTAAGCAGACTCTAAACACGTGACGCAGCAGGCTCTACACCCGTGACTGAGCAGACACAATTTGGGCAGCTCAGCAGACACCAATGGTGCAGCTCAGCAGACACAAATGGTGCAGCTCAGCAGACACCAATCATGCAGCTCAGCAGGCAATACTCATGGAGCTGAGCAGGCAGGAATCACTCAGCTCAGCAGGCAAAGATCAAGGAGCTGAGCAGGCACGAATCTCGCAGCTCAGCTGGCAAAAATCAAGGAGCTGAGCAGACTGCCATTAAGTGGCTAAGCAGACTCTAAACACGTGACTCAGCAGGCTTGACACCCGTGACTGAGAACACACGAATCTTGCAGCCCAGCAGACAATACTCCTGGAGCTGAGCAGGCAGGAATCACGCAGCTCAGCAGACAGTAATCAAGGAGCTGAGCAGGCACGAATCACGCAGCTCAGCAGGCAATAATCCTGGAGCTGAGCAAGCAGGAATCACGAAGCTCAGCAGGCAATAATCAAGAAGCAGAGCAGGCAGGAATCAGGCAGCTCAGCAGCCAATAAGCAAGAAGCTAGCAGTCAGGAATCGCACAGCTCAGCAGGCAATAATCATGGAGCTGAGCTGGCAGGAATCACGCAACTCAGCAGGCAATACTCACGGACCTGAGCAGGCAGGAATCACGCAACTTAGCAGGCAATAATAATTGGAGCTGAAGGCTGTAATGAACTGGATAAGCAGACTCTAATCACGTGATTCAGCCGGCTCCTCTCTGGGGACTGAGCAGGCACTTATTATGCAGCTCAGCAAGCAAAAATCATGGAGCTGAGCAAGCAGGAATCACGCAGCTCAGCAGGCAATAATCATGGAGCTGAGCAAACAGGAATCACGCAGCTCAGCAGGCAATAATCAAGAAGCTGAGCAGGCAGGAATCACGCAGCTCAGCAGGCAATAATCAAGAAGCAGAGCAGGCAGGAATCAGGCAGCTCAGCAGCCAATAAGCAAGAAGCTAGCAGTCAGGAATCGCGCAGCTCAGCAGGTAATAATCATGGAGCTGAGCTGGCAGGAATCACGCAACTCAGCAGGCAATACTCACGGACCTGAGCAGGCAGGAATCACGCAACTTAGCAGGCAATAATAATTGGAGCTGAAGGCTGTAATGAACTGGATAAGCAGACTCTAATCACGTGATTCAGCTGGCTCCTCTCTGGGGACTGAGCAGGCACTTATTATGCAGCTCAGCAAGCAAAAATCATGGAGCTGAGCAAGCAGGAATCACGCAGCTCAGCAGGCAATAATCATGGAGCTGAGCAAACAGGAATCACGCAGCTCAGCAGGCAATAATCAAGAAGCTGATCAGGCACGAGTCAGGCAGCTGAGCAGGGATTAAGCATGCAGCTGAGCAAGCGCTAATCCCTTGATTCAGCAGACCCTGATCACGTGACTGAGCAGGCCCTGATCACGTGGCTGAGCATGCACTGATCACGTGACTGAGCATGCACTGATCACGTGACTGAGAGGCACTGATCACGTGACTGAGAGCCACTGATCACGTGACTGAGCATGCACTGATCACGTGACTGAGAGGCACTGATCACGTGACTGAGAGGCGCTGATCACGTGGCTATCATGCACTGATCACGTGCTTCAGGAGGCAATAATCAAAGAGCTGAGCAGGCACTAATCACTTGGCTAAGAGAGCACTAATCACGGAGAGGAGCAGGAAATCGTCAAGGAGCTGAGCAAACTGTAATGAAGTGGTTAAGCAGAGTCTAAACACGTGACGCAGCAGGCTCTACACCCGTGACTGAGCAGACACAATTTGGGCAGCTCAGCAGACACCAATGGTGCAGCTCAGCAGACACAAATGGTGCAGCTCAGCAGACACCAATCATGCAGCTCAGGAGGCAATACTCATGGAGCTGAGCAGGCAGGAATCACTCAGCTCAACAGGCAAAGATCAAGGAGCTGAGCAGACTGCCATTAAGTGGCTAAGCAGACTCTAAACACGTGACTCAGCAGGCTTGACACACGTGACTGAGCACACACGAATCTTGCAGCCCAGCAGACAATACTCCTGGAGCTGAGCAGGCAGGAATCACTCAGCTCAGCAGGCAAAGATCAAGGAGCTGAGCAGGCACGAATCTCGCAGCTCAGCTGGCAAAAATCAAGGAGCTGAGCAGACTGCCATTAAGTGGCTAAGCAGACTCTAAACACGTGACTCAGCAGGCTTGACACCCGTGACTGAGCACACACGAATCTTGCAGCCCAGCAGACAATACTCCTGGAGCTGAGCAGGCAGGAATCACGCAGCTCAGCAGACAGTAATCAAGGAGCTGAGCAGGCACGAATCACGCAGCTCAGCAGGCAATAATCCTGGAGCTGAGCAAGCAGGAATCACGCAGCTCAGCAGGCAATAATCAAGAAGCAGAGCAGGCAGGAATCAGGCAGCTCAGCAGCCAATAAGCAAGAAGCTAGCAGTCAGGAATCGCGCAGCTCAGCAGGCAATAATCATGGAGCTGAGCTGGCAGGAATCACGCAACTCAGCAGGCAATACTCACGGACCTGAGCAGGCAGGAATCACGCAACTTAGCAGGCAATAATAATTGGAGCTGAAGGCTGTAATGAACTGGATAAGCAGACTCTAATCACGTGATTCAGCCGGCTCCTCTCTGGGGACTGAGCAGGCACTTATTATGCAGCTCAGCAAGCAAAAATCATGGAGCTGAGCAAGCAGGAATCACGCAGCTCAGCAGGCAATAATCATGGAGCTGAGCAAACAGGAATCACGCAGCTCAGCATGCAATAATCAAGAAGCTGAGCAGGCAGGAATCACGCAGCTCAGCAGGCAATAATCAAGAAGCAGAGCAGGCAGGAATCAGGCAGCTCAGCAGCCAATAAGCAAGAAGCTAGCAGTCAGGAATCGCGCAGCTCAGCAGGTAATAATCATGGAGCTGAGCTGGCAGGAATCACGCAACTCAGCAGGCAATACTCACGGACCTGAGCAGGCAGGAATCACGCAACTTAGCAGGCAATAATAATTGGAGCTGAAGGCTGTAATGAACTGGATAAGCAGACTCTAATCACGTGATTCAGCCGGCTCCTCTCTGGGGACTGAGCAGGCACTTATTATGCAGCTCAGCAAGCAAAAATCATGGAGCTGAGCAAGCAGGAATCACGCAGCTCAGCAGGCAATAATCATGGAGCTGAGCAAACAGGAATCACGCAGCTCAGCATGCAATAATCAAGAAGCTGAGCAGGCAGGAATCACGCAGCTCAGCAGGCAATAAATATGGAGCTGAGCAAGCAGGAATCACGCAGCTCAGCAGGCAATAATCAAGAAGCTGAGCAGGCAGGAATCACGCAGCTTAGCAGGCAATAATCATGGAGCTGAGCAGACTGTAATGAAGTGGCTAAGCAGACTCTAATCACGTCACTCAGCCGGCTCCTAACCCGGTCTTGAGCAGGCACTAATCACGCAGCTGAGCAGGGACTAATCACACAGCTGATCAGGCACGAGTCAGGCAGCTGAGCAGGGATTAAGCATGCAGCTGAGCAAGCGCTAATCCCTTGATTCAGCAGACCCTGATCACGTGACTGAGCAGGCCCTGATCACGTGGCTGAGCATGCACTGATCACGTGACTGAGCATGCACTGATCACGTGACTGAGAGGCACTGATCACGTGACTGAGAGGCACTGATCACGTGACTGAGCATGCACTGATCACGTGACTGAGAGGCACTGATCACGTGACTGAGAGGCGCTGATCACGTGACTGAGGGGCGCTGATCACGTGACTGAGAGGCGCTGATCACGTGGCTATCATGCACTGATCACGTGCTTCAGGAGGCAATAATCAAAGAGCTGAGCAGGCACTAATCACTTGGCTAAGAAGGCACTAATCACGGAGAGGAGCAGGAAATCGTCAAGGAGCTGAGCAAACTGTAATGAAGTGGTTAAGCAGAGTCTAAACACGTGACGCAGCAGGCTCTACACCCGTGACTGAGCAGACACAATTTGGGCAGCTCAGCAGACACCAATGGTGCAGCTCAGCAGACACAAATGGTGCAGCTCAGCAGACACCAATCATGCAGCTCAGCAGGCAATACTCATGGAGCTGAGCAGGCAGGAATCACTCAGCTCAGCAGGCAAAGATCAAGGAGCTGAGCAGGCACGAATCTCGCAGCTCAGCTGGCAAAAATCAAGGAGCTGAGCAGACTGCCATTAAGTGGCTAAGCAGACTCTAAACACGTGACTCAGCAGGCTTGACACCCGTGACTGAGCACACACGAATCTTGCAGCCCAGCAGACAATACTCCTGGAGCTGAGCAGGCAGGAATCACGCAGCTCAGCAGACAGTAATCAAGGAGCTGAGCAGGCACGAATCACGCAGCTCAGCAGGCAATAATCCTGGAGCTGAGCAAGCAGGAATCACGCAGCTCAGCAGGCAATAATCAAGAAGCAGAGCAGGCAGGAATCAGGCAGCTCAGCAGCCAATAAGCAAGAAGCTAGCAGTCAGGAATCGCGCAGCTCAGCAGGCAATAATCATGGAGCTGAGCTGGCAGGAATCACGCAACTCAGCAGGCAATACTCACGGACCTGAGCAGGCAGGAATCACGCAACTTAGCAGGCAATAATAATTGGAGCTGAAGGCTGTAATGAACTGGATAAGCAGACTCTAATCACGTGATTCAGCCGGCTCCTCTCTGGGGACTGAGCAGGCACTTATTATGCAGCTCAGCAAGCAAAAATCATGGAGCTGAGCAAGCAGGAATCACGCAGCTCAGCAGGCAATAATCATGGAGCTGAGCAAACAGGAATCACGCAGCTCAGCAGGCAATAATCAAGAAGCTGAGCAGGCAGGAATCACGCAGCTCAGCAGGCAATAATCAAGAAGCAGAGCAGGCAGGAATCAGGCAGCTCAGCAGCCAATAAGCAAGAAGCTAGCAGTCAGGAATCGCGCAGCTCAGCAGGTAATAATCATGGAGCTGAGCTGGCAGGAATCACGCAACTCAGCAGGCAATACTCACGGACCTGAGCAGGCAGGAATCACGCAACTTAGCAGGCAATAATAATTGGAGCTGAAGGCTGTAATGAACTGGATAAGCAGACTCTAATCACGTGATTCAGCCGGCTCCTCTCTGGGGACTGAGCAGGCACTTATTATGCAGCTCAGCAAGCAAAAATCATGGAGCTGAGCAAGCAGGAATCACGCAGCTCAGCAGGCAATAATCATGGAGCTGAGCAAACAGGAATCACGCAGCTCAGCATGCAATAATCAAGAAGCTGAGCAGGCAGGAATCACGCAGCTCAGCAGGCAATAAATATGGAGCTGAGCAAGCAGGAATCACGCAGCTCAGCAGGCAATAATCAAGAAGCTGAGCAGGCAGGAATCACGCAGCTTAGCAGGCAATAATCATGGAGCTGAGCAGACTGTAATGAAGTGGCTAAGCAGACTCTAATCACGTCACTCAGCCGGCTCCTAACCCGGTCTTGAGCAGGCACTAATCACGCAGCTGAGCAGGGACTAATCACACAGCTGATCAGGCACGAGTCAGGCAGCTGAGCAGGGATTAAGCATGCAGCTGAGCAAGCGCTAATCCCTTGATTCAGCAGACCCTGATCACGTGACTGAGCAGGCCCTGATCACGTGGCTGAGCATGCACTGATCACGTGACTGAGCATGCACTGATCACGTGACTGAGAGGCACTGATCACGTGACTGAGAGGCACTGATCACGTGACTGAGCATGCACTGATCACGTGACTGAGAGGCACTGATCACGTGACTGAGAGGCGCTGATCACGTGACTGAGGGCGCTGATCACGTGACTGAGAGGCGCTGATCACGTGGCTATCATGCACTGATCACGTGCTTCAGGAGGCAATAATCAAAGAGCTGAGCAGGCACTAATCACTTGGCTAAGAAGGCACTAATCACGGAGAGGAGCAGGAAATCGTCAAGGAGCTGAGCAAACTGTAATGAAGTGGTTAAGCAGAGTCTAAACACGTGACGCAGCAGGCTCTACACCCGTGACTGAGCAGACACAATTTGGGCAGCTCAGCAGACACCAATGGTGCAGCTCAGCAGACACAAATGGTGCAGCTCAGCAGACACCAATCATGCAGCTCAGCAGGCAATACTCATGGAGCTGAGCAGGCAGGAATCACTCAGCTCAGCAGGCAAAGATCAAGGAGCTGAGCAGGCACGAATCTCGCAGCTCAGCTGGCAAAAATCAAGGAGCTGAGCAGACTGCCATTAAGTGGCTAAGCAGACTCTAAACACGTGACTCAGCAGGCTTGACACCCGTGACTGAGCACACACGAATCTTGCAGCCCAGCAGACAATACTCCTGGAGCTGAGCAGGCAGGAATCACGCAGCTCAGCAGACAGTAATCAAGGAGCTGAGCAGGCACGAATCACGCAGCTCAGCAGGCAATAATCCTGGAGCTGAGCAAGCAGGAATCACGCAGCTCAGCAGGCAATAATCAAGAAGCAGAGCAGGCAGGAATCAGGCAGCTCAGCAGCCAATAAGCAAGAAGCTAGCAGTCAGGAATCGCGCAGCTCAGCAGGCAATAATCATGGAGCTGAGCTGGCAGGAATCACGCAACTCAGCAGGCAATACTCACGGACCTGAGCAGGCAGGAATCACGCAACTTAGCAGGCAATAATAATTGGAGCTGAAGGCTGTAATGAACTGGATAAGCAGACTCTAATCACGTGATTCAGCCGGCTCCTCTCTGGGGACTGAGCAGGCACTTATTATGCAGCTCAGCAAGCAAAAATCATGGAGCTGAGCAAGCAGGAATCACGCAGCTCAGCAGGCAATAATCATGGAGCTGAGCAAACAGGAATCACGCAGCTCAGCAGGCAATAATCAAGAAGCTGAGCAGGCAGGAATCACGCAGCTCAGCAGGCAATAATCAAGAAGCAGAGCAGGCAGGAATCAGGCAGCTCAGCAGCCAATAAGCAAGAAGCTAGCAGTCAGGAATCGCGCAGCTCAGCAGGTAATAATCATGGAGCTGAGCTGGCAGGAATCACGCAACTCAGCAGGCAATACTCACGGACCTGAGCAGGCAGGAATCACGCAACTTAGCAGGCAATAATAATTGGAGCTGAAGGCTGTAATGAACTGGATAAGCAGACTCTAATCACGTGATTCAGCCGGCTCCTCTCTGGGGACTGAGCAGGCACTTATTATGCAGCTCAGCAAGCAAAAATCATGGAGCTGAGCAAGCAGGAATCACGCAGCTCAGCAGGCAATAATCATGGAGCTGAGCAAACAGGAATCACGCAGCTCAGCATGCAATAATCAAGAAGCTGAGCAGGCAGGAATCACGCAGCTCAGCAGGCAATAAATATGGAGCTGAGCAAGCAGGAATCACGCAGCTCAGCAGGCAATAATCAAGAAGCTGAGCAGGCAGGAATCACGCAGCTTAGCAGGCAATAATCATGGAGCTGAGCAGACTGTAATGAAGTGGCTAAGCAGACTCTAATCACGTCACTCAGCCGGCTCCTAACCCGGTCTTGAGCAGGCACTAATCACGCAGCTGAGCAGGGACTAATCACACAGCTGATCAGGCACGAGTCAGGCAGCTGAGCAGGGATTAAGCATGCAGCTGAGCAAGCGCTAATCCCTTGATTCAGCAGACCCTGATCACGTGACTGAGCAGGCCCTGATCACGTGGCTGAGCATGCACTGATCACGTGACTGAGCATGCACTGATCACGTGACTGAGAGGCACTGATCACGTGACTGAGAGGCACTGATCACGTGACTGAGCATGCACTGATCACGTGACTGAGAGGCACTGATCACATGACTGAGAGGCGCTGATCACGTGACTGAGGGGCGCTGATCACGTGACTGAGAGGCGCTGATCACGTGGCTATCATGCACTGATCACGTGCTTCAGGAGGCAATAATCAAAGAGCTGAGCAGGCACTAATCACTTGGCTAAGAGGGCACTAATCACGGAGAGGAGCAGGAAATCGTCAAGGAGCTGAGCAAACTGTAATGAAGTGGTTAAGCAGACTCTAAACACGTGACGCAGCAGGCTCTACACCCGTGACTGAGCAGACACAATTTGGGCAGCTCAGCAGACACCAATGGTGCAGCTCAGCAGACACAAATGGTGCAGCTCAGCAGACACCAATCATGCAGCTCAGCAGGCAATACTCATGGAGCTGAGCAGGCAGGAATCACTCAGCTCAGCAGGCAAAGATCAAGGAGCTGAGCAGGCACGAATCTCGCAGCTCAGCTGGCAAAAATCAAGGAGCTGAGCAGACTGCCATTAAGTGGCTAAGCAGACTCTAAACACGTGACTCAGCAGGCTTGACACCCGTGACTGAGCACACACGAATCTTGCAGCCCAGCAGACAATACTCCTGGAGCTGAGCAGGCAGGAATCACGCAGCTCAGCAGACAGTAATCAAGGAGCTGAGCAGGCACGAATCACGCAGCTCAGCAGGCAATAATCCTGGAGCTGAGCAAGCAGGAATCACGCAGCTCAGCAGGCAATAATCAAGAAGCAGAGCAGGCAGGAATCAGGCAGCTCAGCAGCCAATAAGCAAGAAGCTAGCAGTCAGGAATCGCGCAGCTCAGCAGGCAATAATCATGGAGCTGAGCTGGCAGGAATCACGCAACTCAGCAGGCAATACTCACGGACCTGAGCAGGCAGGAATCACGCAACTTAGCAGGCAATAATAATTGGAGCTGAAGGCTGTAATGAACTGGATAAGCAGACTCTAATCACGTGATTCAGCCGGCTCCTCTCTGGGGACTGAGCAGGCACTTATTATGCAGCTCAGCAAGCAAAAATCATGGAGCTGAGCAAGCAGGAATCACGCAGCTCAGCATGCAATAATCATGGAGCTGAGCAAACAGGAATCACGCAGCTCAGCATGCAATAATCAAGAAGCTGAGCAGGCAGGAATCACGCAGCTCAGCAGGCAATAATCAAGAAGCAGAGCAGGCAGGAATCAGGCAGCTCAGCAGCCAATAAGCAAGAAGCTAGCAGTCAGGAATCGCGCAGCTCAGCAGGTAATAATCATGGAGCTGAGCTGGCAGGAATCACGCAACTCAGCAGGCAATACTCACGGACCTGAGCAGGCAGGAATCACGCAACTTAGCAGGCAATAATAATTGGAGCTGAAGGCTGTAATGAACTGGATAAGCAGACTCTAATCACGTGATTCAGCCGGCTCCTCTCTGGGGACTGAGCAGGCACTTATTATGCAGCTCAGCAAGCAAAAATCATGGAGCTGAGCAAGCAGGAATCACGCAGCTCAGCAGGCAATAATCATGGAGCTGAGCAAACAGGAATCACGCAGCTCAGCATGCAATAATCAAGAAGCTGAGCAGGCACGAGTCAGGCAGCTGAGCAGGGATTAAGCATGCAGCTGAGCAAGCGCTAATCACTTGATTCAGCAGACCCTGATCACGTGACTGAGCAGGCCCTGATCACGTGGCTGAGCATGCACTGATCACGTGACTGAGCATGCACTGATCAGGTGACTGAGAGGCACTGATCACGTGACTGAGAGGCACTGATCACGTGACTGAGCATGCACTGATCACGTGACTGAGAGGCACTGATCACGTGACTTAGAGGCGCTGATCACGTGGCTATCATGCACTGATCACGTGCTTCAGGAGGCAATAATCAAAGAGCTGAGCAGGCACTAATCACTTGGCTAAGAGAGCACTAATCACGGAGAGGAGCAGGAAATCGTCAAGGAGCTGAGCAAACTGTAATGAAGTGGTTAAGCAGAGTCTAAACACGTGACGCAGCAGGCTCTACACCCGTGACTGAGCAGACACAATTTGGGCAGCTCAGCAGACACCAATGGTGCAGCTCAGCAGACACAAATGGTGCAGCTCAGCAGACAACAATCATGCAGCTCAGGAGGCAATACTCATGGAGCTGAGCAGGCAGGAATCACTCAGCTCAACAGGCAAAGATCAAGGAGCTGAGCAGACTGCCATTAAGTGGCTAAGCAGACTCTAAACACGTGACTCAGCAGGCTTGACACACGTGACTGAGCACACACGAATCTTGCAGCCCAGCAGACAATACTCCTGGAGCTGAGCAGGCAGGAATCACGCATCTCAGCAGACAGTAATCAAGGAGCTGAGCAGGCACGAATCACGCAGCTCAGCAGGCAATAATCCTGGAGCTGAGCAAGCACGAATCACGCAGCTCAGCAGGCAATAATCAAGAAGCAGAGCAGGCAGGAATCAGGCAGCTCAGCAGCCAATAAGCAAGAAGCTAGCAGTCAGGAATCGCGCAGCTCAGCAGGCAATAATCATGGAGCTGAGCTGGCAGGAATCACGCAACTTAGCAGGCAATAATAATTGGAGCTGAAGGCTGTCATGAACTGGATAAGCAGACTCTAATCACGTGATTCAGCCGGCTCCTCTCTGGGGACTGAGCAGGCACTTATTATGCAGCTCAGCAAGCAAAAATCATGGAGCTGAGCAAGCAGGAATCACGCAGCTCAGCAGGCAATAATCATGGAGCTGAGCAAACAGGAATCACGCAGCTCAGCATGCAATAATCAAGAAGCTGAGCAGGCAGGAATCACGCAGCTCAGCAGGCAATAAATATGGAGCTGAGCAAGCAGGAATCACGCAGCTCAGCAGGCAATAATCAAGAAGCTGAGCAGGCAGGAATCACGCAGCTTAGCAGGCAATAATCATGGAGCTGAGCAGACTGTAATGAAGTGGCTAAGCAGACTCTAATCACGTCACTCAGCCGGCTCCTAACCCGGTCTTGAGCAGGCACTAATCACGCAGCTGAGCAGGGACTAATCACACAGCTGATCAGGCACGAGTCAGGCAGCTGAGCAGGGATTAAGCATGCAGCTGAGCAAGCGCTAATCCCTTGATTCAGCAGACCCTGATCACGTGACTGAGCAGGCCCTGATCACGTGGCTGAGCATGCACTGATCACGTGACTGAGCATGCACTGATCACGTGACTGAGAGGCACTGATCACGTGACTGAGAGGCACTGATCACGTGACTGAGCATGCACTGATCACGTGACTGAGAGGCACTGATCACGTGACTGAGAGGCGCTGATCACGTGACTGAGGGGCGCTGATCACGTGACTGAGAGGCGCTGATCACGTGGCTATCATGCACTGATCACGTGCTTCAGGAGGCAATAATCAAAGAGCTGAGCAGGCACTAATCACTTGGCTAAGAGGGCACTAATCACGGAGAGGAGCAGGAAATCGTCAAGGAGCTGAGCAAACTGTAATGAAGTGGTTAAGCAGAGTCTAAACACGTGACGCAGCAGGCTCTACACCCGTGACTGAGCAGACACAATTTGGGCAGCTCAGCAGACACCAATGGTGCAGCTCAGCAGACACAAATGGTGCAGCTCAGCAGACACCAATCATGCAGCTCAGGAGGCAATACTCATGGAGCTGAGCAGGCAGGAATCACTCAGCTCAGCAGGCAAAGATCAAGGAGCTGAGCAGGCACGAATCTCGCAGCTCAGCTGGCAAAAATCAAGGAGCTGAGCAGACTGCCATTAAGTGGCTAAGCAGACTCTAAACACGTGACTCAGCAGGCTTGACACCCGTGACTGAGCACACACGAATCTTGCAGCCCAGCAGACAATACTCCTGGAGCTGAGCAGGCAGGAATCACGCAGCTCAGCAGACAGTAATCAAGGAGCTGAGCAGGGGCACGAATCACGCAGCTCAGCAGGCAATAATCCTGTAGCTGAGCAAGCAGGAATCACGCAGCTCAGCAGGCAATAATCAAGAAGCAGAGCAGGCAGGAATCAGGCAGCTCAGCAGCCAATAAGCAAGAAGCTAGCAGTCAGGAATCGCGCAGCTCAGCAGTCAATAATCATGGAGCTGAGCTGGCAGGAATCACGCAACTCAGCAGGCAATACTCACGGACCTGAGCAGGCAGGAATCACGCAACTTAGCAGGCAATAATAATTGGAGCTGAAGGCTGTAATGAACTGGATAAGCAGACTCTAATCACGTGATTCAGCCGGCTCTTCTCTGGGGACTGAGCAGGCACTTATTATGCAGCTCAGCAAGCAAAAATCATGGAGCTGAGCAAGCAGGAATCACGCAGCTCAGCAGGCAATAAATATGGAGCTGAGCAAGCAGGAATCACGCAGCTCAGCAGGCAATAATCAAGAAGCTGAGCAGGCAGGAATCACGCAGCTTAGCAGGCAATAATCATGGAGCTGAGCAGACTGTAATGAAGTGGCTAAGCAGACTCTAATCACGTCACTCAGCCGGCTCCTAACCCGGTCTTGAGCAGGCACTAATCACGCAGCTGAGCAGGGACTAATCACACAGCTGATCAGGCACGAGTCAGGCAGCTGAGCAGGGATTAAGCATGCAGCTGAGCAAGCGCTAATCCCTTGATTCAGCAGACCCTGATCACGTGACTGAGCAGGCCCTGATCACGTGGCTGAGCATGCACTGATCACGTGACTGAGCATGCACTGATCACGTGACTGAGAGGCACTGATCACGTGACTGAGAGGCACTGATCACGTGACTGAGCATGCACTGATCACGTGACTGAGAGGCACTGATCACGTGACTGAGAGGCGCTGATCACGTGACTGAGGGCGCTGATCACGTGACTGAGAGGCGCTGATCACGTGGCTATCATGCACTGATCACGTGCTTCAGGAGGCAATAATCAAAGAGCTGAGCAGGCACTAATCACTTGGCTAAGAGGGCACTAATCACGGAGAGGAGCAGGAAATCGTCAAGGAGCTGAGCAAACTGTAATGAAGTGGTTAAGCAGAGTCTAAACACGTGACGCAGCAGGCTCTACACCCGTGACTGAGCAGACACAATTTGGGCAGCTCAGCAGACACCAATGGTGCAGCTCAGCAGACACAAATGGTGCAGCTCAGCAGACACCAATCATGCAGCTCAGGAGGCAATACTCATGGAGCTGAGCAGGCAGGAATCACTCAGCTCAGCAGGCAAAGATCAAGGAGCTGAGCAGACTGCCATTAAGTGGCTAAGCAGACTCTAAACACGTGACGCAGCAGGCTCTACACCCGTGACTGAGCAGACACAATTTGGGCAGCTCAGCAGACACCAATGGTGCAGCTCAGCAGACACAAATGGTGCAGCTCAGCAGACACCAATCATGCAGCTCAGCAGGCAATACTCATGGAGCTGAGCAGGCAGGAATCACTCAGCTCAGCAGGCAAAGATCAAGGAGCTGAGCAGGCACGAATCTCGCAGCTCAGCTGGCAAAAATCAAGGAGCTGAGCAGACTGCCATTAAGTGGCTAAGCAGACTCTAAACACGTGACTCAGCAGGCTTGACACCCGTGACTGAGCACACACGAATCTTGCAGCCCAGCAGACAATACTCCTGGAGCTGAGCAGGCAGGAATCACGCAGCTCAGCAGACAGTAATCAAGGAGCTGAGCAGGCACGAATCACGCAGCTCAGCAGGCAATAATCCTGGAGCTGAGCAAGCAGGAATCACGCAGCTCAGCAGGCAATAATCAAGAAGCAGAGCAGGCAGGAATCAGGCAGCTCAGCAGCCAATAAGCAAGAAGCTAGCAGTCAGGAATCGCGCAGCTCAGCAGGCAATAATCATGGAGCTGAGCTGGCAGGAATCACGCAACTCAGCAGGCAATACTCACGGACCTGAGCAGGCAGGAATCACGCAACTTAGCAGGCAATAATAATTGGAGCTGAAGGCTGTAATGAACTGGATAAGCAGACTCTAATCACGTGATTCAGCCGGCTCTTCTCTGGGGACTGAGCAGGCACTTATTATGCAGCTCAGCAAGCAAAAATCATGGAGCTGAGCAAGCAGGAATCACGCAGCTCAGCAGGCAATAAATATGGAGCTGAGCAAGCAGGAATCACGCAGCTCAGCAGGCAATAATCAAGAAGCTGAGCAGGCAGGAATCACGCAGCTTAGCAGGCAATAATCATGGAGCTGAGCAGACTGTAATGAAGTGGCTAAGCAGACTCTAATCACGTCACTCAGCCGGCTCCTAACCCGGTCTTGAGCAGGCACTAATCACGCAGCTGAGCAGGGACTAATCACACAGCTGATCAGGCACGAGTCAGGCAGCTGAGCAGGGATTAAGCATGCAGCTGAGCAAGCGCTAATCCCTTGATTCAGCAGACCCTGATCACGTGACTGAGCAGGCCCTGATCACGTGGCTGAGCATGCACTGATCACGTGACTGAGCATGCACTGATCACGTGACTGAGAGGCACTGATCACGTGACTGAGAGCCACTGATCACGTGACTGAGCATGCACTGATCACGTGACTGAGAGGCACTGATCACGTGACTGAGAGGCGCTGATCACGTGACTGAGGGGCGCTGATCACGTGACTGAGAGGCGCTGATCACGTGGCTATCATGCACTGATCACGTGCTTCAGGAGGCAATAATCAAAGAGCTGAGCAGGCACTAATCACTTGGCTAAGAGGGCACTAATCACGGAGAGGAGCAGGAAATCGTCAAGGAGCTGAGCAAACTGTAATGAAGTGGTTAAGCAGACTCTAAACACGTGACGCAGCAGGCTCTACACCCGTGACTGAGCAGACACAATTTGGGCAGCTCAGCAGACACCAATGGTGCAGCTCAGCAGACACAAATGGTGCAGCTCAGCAGACACCAATCATGCAGCTCAGCAGGCAATACTCATGGAGCTGAGCAGGCAGGAATCACTCAGCTCAGCAGGCAAAGATCAAGGAGCTGAGCAGGCACGAATCTCGCAGCTCAGCTGGCAAAAATCAAGGAGCTGAGCAGACTGCCATTAAGTGGCTAAGCAGACTCTAAACACGTGACTCAGCAGGCTTGACACCCGTGACTGAGCACACACGAATCTTGCAGCCCAGCAGACAATACTCCTGGAGCTGAGCAGGCAGGAATCACGCAGCTCAGCAGACAGTAATCAAGGAGCTGAGCAGGCACGAATCACGCAGCTCAGCAGGCAATAATCCTGGAGCTGAGCAAGCAGGAATCACGCAGCTCAGCAGGCAATAATCAAGAAGCAGAGCAGGCAGGAATCAGGCAGCTCAGCAGCCAATAAGCAAGAAGCTAGCAGTCAGGAATCGCGCAGCTCAGCAGGCAATAATCATGGAGCTGAGCTGGCAGGAATCACGCAACTCAGCAGGCAATACTCACGGACCTGAGCAGGCAGGAATCACGCAACTTAGCAGGCAATAATATTGGAGCTGAAGGCTGTAATGAACTGGATAAGCAGACTCTAATCACGTGATTCAGCAGGCTCCTCTCTGGGTACTGAGCAGGCACTTATTATGCAGCTCAGCAAGCAAAAATCATGGAGCTGAGCAAGCAGGAATCACGCAGCTCAGCAGGCAATAATCATGGAGCTGAGCAAACAGGAATCACGCAGCTCAGCAGGCAATAATCAAGGAGCTGAGCAGGCAGGAATCACGCAGCTCAGCAGGCAATAATCAAGAAGCAGAGCAGGCAGGAATCAGGCAGCTCAGCAGCCAATAAGCAAGAAGCTAGCAGTCAGGAATCGCGCAGCTCAGCAGGTAATAATCATGCAGCTGAGCTGGCAGGAATCACGCAACTCAGCAGGCAATACTCACGGACCTGAGCAGGCAGGAATCACGCAACTTAGCAGGCAATAATAATTGGAGCTGAAGGCTGTAATGAACTGGATAAGCAGACTCTAATCACGTGATTCAGCCGGCTCCTCTCTGGGGACTGAGCAGGCACTTATTATGCAGCTCAGCAAGCAAAAATCATGGAGCTGAGCAAGCAGGAATCACGCAGCTCAGCAGGCAATAATCATGGAGCTGAGCAAACAGGAATCACGCAGCTCAGCATGCAATAATCAAGAAGCTGAGCAGGCAGGAATCACGCAGCTCAGCAGGCAATAAATATGGAGCTGAGCAAGCAGGAATCACGCAGCTCAGCAGGCAATAATCAAGAAGCTGAGCAGGCAGGAATCACGCAGCTTAGCAGGCAATAATCATGGAGCTGAGCAGACTGTAATGAAGTGGCTAAGCAGACTCTAATCACGTCACTCAGCCGGCTCCTAACCCGGTCTTGAGCAGGCACTAATCACGCAGCTGAGCAGGGACTAATCACACAGCTGATCAGGCACGAGTCAGGCAGCTGAGCAGGGATTAAGCATGCAGCTGAGCAAGCGCTAATCCCTTGATTCAGCAGACCCTGATCACGTGACTGAGCAGGCCCTGATCACGTGGCTGAGCATGCACTGATCACGTGACTGAGCATGCACTGATCACGTGACTGAGAGGCACTGATCACGTGACTGAGAGGCACTGATCACGTGACTGAGCATGCACTGATCACGTGACTGAGAGGCACTGATCACGTGACTGAGAGGCGCTGATCACGTGACTGAGGGGCGCTGATCACGTGACTGAGAGGCGCTGATCACGTGGCTATCATGCACTGATCACGTGCTTCAGGAGGCAATAATCAAAGAGCTGAGCAGGCACTAATCACTTGGCTAAGAGGGCACTAATCACGGAGAGGAGCAGGAAATCGTCAAGGAGCTGAGCAAACTGTAATGAAGTGGTTAAGCAGAGTCTAAACACGTGACGCAGCAGGCTCTACACCCGTGACTGAGCAGACACAATTTGGGCAGCTCAGCAGACACCAATGGTGCAGCTCAGCAGACACAAATGGTGCAGCTCAGCAGACACCAATCATGCAGCTCAGCAGGCAATACTCATGGAGCTGAGCAGGCAGGAATCACTCAGCTCAGCAGGCAAAGATCAAGGAGCTGAGCAGGCACGAATCTCGCAGCTCAGCTGGCAAAAATCAAGGAGCTGAGCAGACTGCCATTAAGTGGCTAAGCAGACTCTAAACACGTGACTCAGCAGGCTTGACACCCGTGACTGAGCACACACGAATCTTGCAGCCCAGCAGACAATACTCCTGGAGCTGAGCAGGCAGGAATCACGCAGCTCAGCAGACAGTAATCAAGGAGCTGAGCAGGCACGAATCACGCAGCTCAGCAGGCAATAATCCTGTAGCTGAGCAAGCAGGAATCACGCAGCTCAGCAGGCAATAATCAAGAAGCAGAGCAGGCAGGAATCAGGCAGCTCAGCAGCCAATAAGCAAGAAGCTAGCAGTCAGGAATCGCGCAGCTCAGCAGTCAATAATCATGGAGCTGAGCTGGCAGGAATCACGCAACTCAGCAGGCAATACTCACGGACCTGAGCAGGCAGGAATCACGCAACTTAGCAGGCAATAATAATTGGAGCTGAAGGCTGTAATGAACTGGATAAGCAGACTCTAATCACGTGATTCAGCCGGCTCTTCTCTGGGGACTGAGCAGGCACTTATTATGCAGCTCAGCAAGCAAAAATCATGGAGCTGAGCAAGCAGGAATCACGCAGCTCAGCAGGCAATAATTATGGAGCTGAGCAAGCAGGAATCACGCAGCTCAGCAGGCAATAATCAAGAAGCTGAGCAGGCAGGAATCACGCAGCTTAGCAGGCAATAATCATGGAGCTGAGCAGACTGTAATGAAGTGGCTAAGCAGACTCTAATCACGTCACTCAGCCGGCTCCTAACCCGGTCTTGAGCAGGCACTAATCACGCAGCTGAGCAGGGACTAATCACACAGCTGATCAGGCACGAGTCAGGCAGCTGAGCAGGGATTAAGCATGCAGCTGAGCAAGCGCTAATCCCTTGATTCAGCAGACCCTGATCACGTGACTGAGCAGGCCCTGATCACGTGGCTGAGCATGCACTGATCACGTGACTGAGCATGCACTGATCACGTGACTGAGAGGCACTGATCACGTGACTGAGAGGCACTGATCACGTGACTGAGCATGCACTGATCACGTGACTGAGAGGCACTGATCACGTGACTGAGAGGCGCTGATCACGTGACTGAGGGCGCTGATCACGTGACTGAGAGGCGCTGATCACGTGGCTATCATGCACTGATCACGTGCTTCAGGAGGCAATAATCAAAGAGCTGAGCAGGCACTAATCACTTGGCTAAGAGGGCACTAATCACGGAGAGGAGCAGGAAATCGTCAAGGAGCTGAGCAAACTGTAATGAAGTGGTTAAGCAGAGTCTAAACACGTGACGCAGCAGGCTCTACACCCGTGACTGAGCAGACACAATTTGGGCAGCTCAGCAGACACCAATGGTGCAGCTCAGCAGACACAAATGGTGCAGCTCAGCAGACACCAATCATGCAGCTCAGCAGGCAATACTCATGGAGCTGAGCAGGCAGGAATCACTCAGCTCAGCAGGCAAAGATCAAGGAGCTGAGCAGACTGCCATTAAGTGGCTAAGCAGACTCTAAACACGTGACTCAGCAGGCTTTACACCCGTGACTGAGCAGACACAAATTGGGCAGCTCAGCAGACACCAATGGTGCAGCTCAGCAGACACAAATGGTGCAGCTGAGCAGTCACGAATCATGCAGCTCAGCAGGCAATAATCATGGAGCTGAGCAGGCAGGAATCACGCAGCTCAGCAGGCAAAATCAAGGAGCTGAGCAGGCAGGAATCACGCAGCTCAGCTGGCAATAATCAAGGAGCTGAGCAGACTGCCATTAAGTGGCTAAGCAGACTCTAATCACGTGACTCAGCAGGCTTGACACCCGTGACTGAGCAGGCACGAATCTTGCAGCTCAGCAGACAATAATCCTGGAGCTGAGCAGGCAGGAATCACGCAGCTCAGCAGACAGTAATCAAGGAGCTGAGCAGGCACTTATTATGCAGCTCAGCAGGCAAAAATCATGGAGCTGAGCAAGCAGGAATCACGCAGCTCAGCAGGCAATAATCAAGAAGCTGAGCAGGCAGGAATCAGGCAGCTCAGCAGCCAATAAGCAAGAAGCTAGCAGTCAGGAATCACGCAGCTCAGCAGGCAATAATCATGGAGCTGAGCAGGCAGGAATCACGCAGCTCAGCAGGCAATACTCAAGGACCTGAGCAGGCAGGAATCACGCAGCTTAGCAGGCAATAATAATGGAGCTGAAGGCTGTAATGAAGTGGCTAAGCAGACTCTAATCACGTGACTCAGCCGGCTCCTCTCTGGGGACTGAGCAGGCACTTATCATGCAGCTCAGCAAGCAAAAATCATGGAGCTGAGCAGGCAGGAATCACGCAGCTCAGCAGGCAATAATCATGGAGCTGAGCAGGCAGGAATCACGCAGCTCAGCAGGCAATAATCAAGAAGCTGAGCAGGCAGGAATCACGCAGCTCAGCAGGCAATAATCAAGAAGCAGAGCAGGCAGGAATCAGGCAGCTCAGCAGCCAATAAGCAAGAAGCTAGCAGTCAGGAATCGCGCAGCTCAGCAGGTAATAATCATGCAGCTGAGCTGGCAGGAATCACGCAACTCAGCAGGCAATACTCACGGACCTGAGCAGGCAGGAATCACGCAACTTAGCAGGCAATAATAATTGGAGCTGAAGGCTGTAATGAACTGGATAAGCAGACTCTAATCACGTGATTCAGCCGGCTCCTCTCTGGGGACTGAGCAGGCACTTATTATGCAGCTCAGCAAGCAAAAATCATGGAGCTGAGCAAGCAGGAATCACGCAGCTCAGCAGGCAATAATCATGGAGCTGAGCAAACAGGAATCACGCAGCTCAGCATGCAATAATCAAGAAGCTGAGCAGGCAGGAATCACGCAGCTCAGCAGGCAATAAATATGGAGCTGAGCAAGCAGGAATCACGCAGCTCAGCAGGCAATAATCAAGAAGCTGAGCAGGCAGGAATCACGCAGCTTAGCAGGCAATAATCATGGAGCTGAGCAGACTGTAATGAAGTGGCTAAGCAGACTCTAATCACGTCACTCAGCCGGCTCCTAACCCGGTCTTGAGCAGGCACTAATCACGCAGCTGAGCAGGGACTAATCACACAGCTGATCAGGCACGAGTCAGGCAGCTGAGCAGGGATTAAGCATGCAGCTGAGCAAGCGCTAATCCCTTGATTCAGCAGACCCTGATCACGTGACTGAGCAGGCCCTGATCACGTGGCTGAGCATGCACTGATCACGTGACTGAGCATGCACTGATCACGTGACTGAGAGGCACTGATCACGTGACTGAGAGGCACTGATCACGTGACTGAGCATGCACTGATCACGTGACTGAGAGGCACTGATCACGTGACTGAGAGGCGCTGATCACGTGACTGAGGGGCGCTGATCACGTGACTGAGAGGCGCTGATCACGTGGCTATCATGCACTGATCACGTGCTTCAGGAGGCAATAATCAAAGAGCTGAGCAGGCACTAATCACTTGGCTAAGAGGGCACTAATCACGGAGAGGAGCAGGAAATCGTCAAGGAGCTGAGCAAACTGTAATGAAGTGGTTAAGCAGAGTCTAAACACGTGACGCAGCAGGCTCTACACCCGTGACTGAGCAGACACAATTTGGGCAGCTCAGCAGACACCAATGGTGCAGCTCAGCAGACACAAATGGTGCAGCTCAGCAGACACCAATCATGCAGCTCAGCAGGCAATACTCATGGAGCTGAGCAGGCAGGAATCACTCAGCTCAGCAGGCAAAGATCAAGGAGCTGAGCAGGCACGAATCTCGCAGCTCAGCTGGCAAAAATCAAGGAGCTGAGCAGACTGCCATTAAGTGGCTAAGCAGACTCTAAACACGTGACTCAGCAGGCTTGACACCCGTGACTGAGCACACACGAATCTTGCAGCCCAGCAGACAATACTCCTGGAGCTGAGCAGGCAGGAATCACGCAGCTCAGCAGACAGTAATCAAGGAGCTGAGCAGGCACGAATCACGCAGCTCAGCAGGCAATAATCCTGGAGCTGAGCAAGCAGGAATCACGCAGCTCAGCAGGCAATAATCAAGAAGCAGAGCAGGCAGGAATCAGGCAGCTCAGCAGCCAATAAGCAAGAAGCTAGCAGTCAGGAATCGCGCAGCTCAGCAGGCAATAATCATGGAGCTGAGCTGGCAGGAATCACGCAGCTCAGCAGGCAATACTCACGGACCTGAGCAGGCAGGAATCACGCAGCTCAGCAGGCAATAATAATTGGAGCTGAAGGCTGTAATGAACTGGATAAGCAGACTCTAATCACGTGATTCAGCAGGCTCCTCTCTGGGGACTGAGCAGGCACTTATTATGCAGCTCAGCAAGCAAAAATCATGGAGCTGAGCAAGCAGGAATCACGCAGCTCAGCAGGCAATAATCATGGAGCTGAGCAGGCAGGAATCACGCAGCTCAGCAGGCAATAATCAAGGAGCTGAGCAGGCAGGAATCACGCAGCTCAGCAGGCAATAATCAAGAAGCAGAGCAGGCAGGAATCAGGCAGCTCAGCAGCCAATAAGCAAGAAGCTAGCAGTCAGGAATCGCGCAGCTCAGCAGGTAATAATCATGCAGCTGAGCTGGCAGGAATCACGCAACTCAGCAGGCAATACTCACGGACCTGAGCAGGCAGGAATCACGCAACTTAGCAGGCAATAATAATTGGAGCTGAAGGCTGTAATGAACTGGATAAGCAGACTCTAATCACGTGATTCAGCCGGCTCCTCTCTGGGGACTGAGCAGGCACTTATTATGCAGCTCAGCAAGCAAAAATCATGGAGCTGAGCAAGCAGGAATCACGCAGCTCAGCAGGCAATAATCATGGAGCTGAGCAAACAGGAATCACGCAGCTCAGCATGCAATAATCAAGAAGCTGAGCAGGCAGGAATCACGCAGCTCAGCAGGCAATAAATATGGAGCTGAGCAAGCAGGAATCACGCAGCTCAGCAGGCAATAATCAAGAAGCTGAGCAGGCAGGAATCACGCAGCTTAGCAGGCAATAATCATGGAGCTGAGCAGACTGTAATGAAGTGGCTAAGCAGACTCTAATCACGTCACTCAGCCGGCTCCTAACCCGGTCTTGAGCAGGCACTAATCACGCAGCTGAGCAGGGACTAATCACACAGCTGATCAGGCACGAGTCAGGCAGCTGAGCAGGGATTAAGCATGCAGCTGAGCAAGCGCTAATCCCTTGATTCAGCAGACCCTGATCACGTGACTGAGCAGGCCCTGATCACGTGGCTGAGCATGCACTGATCACGTGACTGAGCATGCACTGATCACGTGACTGAGAGGCACTGATCACGTGACTGAGAGGCACTGATCACGTGACTGAGCATGCACTGATCACGTGACTGAGAGGCACTGATCACGTGACTGAGAGGCGCTGATCACGTGACTGAGGGCGCTGATCACGTGACTGAGAGGCGCTGATCACGTGGCTATCATGCACTGATCACGTGCTTCAGGAGGCAATAATCAAAGAGCTGAGCAGGCACTAATCACTTGGCTAAGAGGGCACTAATCACGGAGAGGAGCAGGAAATCGTCAAGGAGCTGAGCAAACTGTAATGAAGTGGTTAAGCAGAGTCTAAACACGTGACGCAGCAGGCTCTACACCCGTGACTGAGCAGACACAATTTGGGCAGCTCAGCAGACACCAATGGTGCAGCTCAGCAGACACAAATGGTGCAGCTCAGCAGACACCAATCATGCAGCTCAGCAGGCAATACTCATGGAGCTGAGCAGGCAGGAATCACTCAGCTCAGCAGGCAAAGATCAAGGAGCTGAGCAGGCACGAATCTCGCAGCTCAGCTGGCAAAAATCAAGGAGCTGAGCAGACTGCCATTAAGTGGCTAAGCAGACTCTAAACACGTGACTCAGCAGGCTTGACACCCGTGACTGAGCACACACGAATCTTGCAGCCCAGCAGACAATACTCCTGGAGCTGAGCAGGCAGGAATCACGCAGCTCAGCAGACAGTAATCAAGGAGCTGAGCAGGCACGAATCACGCAGCTCAGCAGGCAATAATCCTGGAGCTGAGCAAGCAGGAATCACGCAGCTCAGCAGGCAATAATCAAGAAGCAGAGCAGGCAGGAATCAGGCAGCTCAGCAGCCAATAAGCAAGAAGCTAGCAGTCAGGAATCGCGCAGCTCAGCAGGCAATAATCATGGAGCTGAGCTGGCAGGAATCACGCAACTCAGCAGGCAATACTCACGGACCTGAGCAGGCAGGAATCACGCAACTTAGCAGGCAATAATAATTGGAGCTGAAGGCTGTAATGAACTGGATAAGCAGACTCTAATCACGTGATTCAGCCGGCTCCTCTCTGGGGACTGAGCAGGCACTTATTATGCAGCTCAGCAAGCAAAAATCATGGAGCTGAGCAAGCAGGAATCACGCAGCTCAGCAGGCAATAATCATGGAGCTGAGCAAACAGGAATCACGCAGCTCAGCAGGCAATAATCAAGAAGCTGAGCAGGCAGGAATCACGCAGCTCAGCAGGCAATAATCAAGAAGCTGAGCAGGCAGGAATCAGGCAGCTCAGCAGGCAATAAGCAAGAAGCTGAGCAGGCAGGAATCACGCAGCTCAGCAGGTAATAATCATGCAGCTGAGCTGGCAGGAATCACGCAACTCAGCAGGCAATACTCACGGACCTGAGCAGGCAGGAATCACGCAGCTGAGCAGGCAATAATAATGGAGCTGAAGGCTGTAATGAACTGGATAAGCAGACTCTAATCACGTGATTCAGCAGGCTCCTCTCTGGGGACTGAGCAGGCACTTATCATGCAGCTCAGCAAGCAAAAATCATGGAGCTGAGCAAGCAGGAATCACGCAGCTCAGCAGGCAATAATCATGGAGCTGAGCATACAGGAATCACGCAGCTCAGCATGCAATAATCAAGAAGCTGAGCAGGCAGGAATCACGCAGCTCAGCAGGCAATAAATATGGAGCTGAGCAAGCAGGAATCACGCAGCTCAGCAGGCAATAATCAAGAAGCTGAGCAGGCAGGAATCACGCAGCTTAGCAGGCAATAATCATGGAGCTGAGCAGACTGTAATGAAGTGGCTAAGCAGACTCTAATCACGTCACTCAGCCGGCTCTAACCCGGTCTTGAGCAGGCACTAATCACGCAGCTGAGCAGGGACTAATCACACAGCTGATCAGGCACGAGTCAGGCAGCTGAGCAGGGATTAAGCATGCAGCTGAGCAAGCGCTAATCCCTTGATTCAGCAGACCCTGATCACGTGACTGAGCAGGCCCTGATCACGTGGCTGAGCATGCACTGATCACGTGACTGAGCATGCACTGATCACGTGACTGAGAGGCACTGATCACGTGACTGAGAGGCACTGATCACGTGACTGAGCATGCACTGATCACGTGACTGAGAGGCACTGATCACGTGACTGAGAGGCGCTGATCACGTGACTGAGGGGCGCTGATCACGTGACTGAGAGGCGCTGATCACGTGGCTATCATGCACTGATCACGTGCTTCAGGAGGCAATAATCAAAGAGCTGAGCAGGCACTAATCACTTGGCTAAGAGGGCACTAATCACGGAGAGGAGCAGGAAATCGTCAAGGAGCTGAGCAAACTGTAATGAAGTGGTTAAGCAGAGTCTAAACACGTGACGCAGCAGGCTCTACACCCGTGACTGAGCAGACACAATTTGGGCAGCTCAGCAGACACCAATGGTGCAGCTCAGCAGACACAAATGGTGCAGCTCAGCAGACACCAATCATGCAGCTCAGCAGGCAATACTCATGGAGCTGAGCAGGCAGGAATCACTCAGCTCAGCAGGCAAAGATCAAGGAGCTGAGCAGGCACGAATCTCGCAGCTCAGCTGGCAAAAATCAAGGAGCTGAGCAGACTGCCATTAAGTGGCTAAGCAGACTCTAAACACGTGACTCAGCAGGCTTGACACCCGTGACTGAGCACACACGAATCTTGCAGCCCAGCAGACAATACTCCTGGAGCTGAGCAGGCAGGAATCACGCAGCTCAGCAGACAGTAATCAAGGAGCTGAGCAGGCACGAATCACGCAGCTCAGCAGGCAATAATCCTGGAGCTGAGCAAGCAGGAATCACGCAGCTCAGCAGGCAATAATCAAGAAGCAGAGCAGGCAGGAATCAGGCAGCTCAGCAGCCAATAAGCAAGAAGCTAGCAGTCAGGAATCGCGCAGCTCAGCAGGCAATAATCATGGAGCTGAGCAGGCAGGAATCACGCATCTCAGCAGGCAATACTCACGGAGCTGAGCAGGCAGGAATCACGCAACTTAGCAGGCAATAATTGGAGCTGAAGGCTGCAATGAACTGGATAAGCAGACTCTAATCACGTGACTCAGCAGGCTCCTCTCTGGGGACTGAGCAGGCACTGATTATGCAGCTCAGCAAGCAAAAATCATGGAGCTGAGCAGGCAGGAATCACGCAGCTCAGCAGACAATAATCAAGGAGCTGAGCAGACAGGAATCACGCAGCTCAGCAGGCAATAATCCAGGAGCTGAGCAGGCAGGAATCACGCAGCTCAGCAGGCAATAATCAAGAAGCAGAGCAGGCAGGAATCAGGCAGCTCAGCAGCCAATAAGCAAGAAGCTAGCAGTCAGGAATCGCGCAGCTCAGCAGGTAATAATCATGCAGCTGAGCTGGCAGGAATCACGCAACTCAGCAGGCAATACTCACGGACCTGAGCAGGCAGGAATCACGCAACTTAGCAGGCAATAATAATTGGAGCTGAAGGCTGTAATGAACTGGATAAGCAGACTCTAATCACGTGATTCAGCCGGCTCCTCTCTGGGGACTGAGCAGGCACTTATTATGCAGCTCAGCAAGCAAAAATCATGGAGCTGAGCAAGCAGGAATCACGCAGCTCAGCAGGCAATAATCATGGAGCTGAGCAAACAGGAATCACGCAGCTCAGCATGCAATAATCAAGAAGCTGAGCAGGCAGGAATCACGCAGCTCAGCAGGCAATAAATATGGAGCTGAGCAAGCAGGAATCACGCAGCTCAGCAGGCAATAATCAAGAAGCTGAGCAGGCAGGAATCACGCAGCTTAGCAGGCAATAATCATGGAGCTGAGCAGACTGTAATGAAGTGGCTAAGCAGACTCTAATCACGTCACTCAGCCGGCTCCTAACCCGGTCTTGAGCAGGCACTAATCACGCAGCTGAGCAGGGACTAATCACACAGCTGATCAGGCACGAGTCAGGCAGCTGAGCAGGGATTAAGCATGCAGCTGAGCAAGCGCTAATCCCTTGATTCAGCAGACCCTGATCACGTGACTGAGCAGGCCCTGATCACGTGGCTGAGCATGCACTGATCACGTGACTGAGCATGCACTGATCACGTGACTGAGAGGCACTGATCACGTGACTGAGAGGCACTGATCACGTGACTGAGCATGCACTGATCACGTGACTGAGAGGCACTGATCACGTGACTGAGAGGCGCTGATCACGTGACTGAGGGGCGCTGATCACGTGACTGAGAGGCGCTGATCACGTGGCTATCATGCACTGATCACGTGCTTCAGGAGGCAATAATCAAAGAGCTGAGCAGGCACTAATCACTTGGCTAAGAGGGCACTAATCACGGAGAGGAGCAGGAAATCGTCAAGGAGCTGAGCAAACTGTAATGAAGTGGTTAAGCAGAGTCTAAACACGTGACGCAGCAGGCTCTACACCCGTGACTGAGCAGACACAATTTGGGCAGCTCAGCAGACACCAATGGTGCAGCTCAGCAGACACAAATGGTGCAGCTCAGCAGACACCAATCATGCAGCTCAGCAGGCAATACTCATGGAGCTGAGCAGGCAGGAATCACTCAGCTCAGCAGGCAAAGATCAAGGAGCTGAGCAGGCACGAATCTCGCAGCTCAGCTGGCAAAAATCAAGGAGCTGAGCAGACTGCCATTAAGTGGCTAAGCAGACTCTAAACACGTGACTCAGCAGGCTTGACACCCGTGACTGAGCACACACGAATCTTGCAGCCCAGCAGACAATACTCCTGGAGCTGAGCAGGCAGGAATCACGCAGCTCAGCAGACAGTAATCAAGGAGCTGAGCAGGCACGAATCACGCAGCTCAGCAGGCAATAATCCTGTAGCTGAGCAAGCAGGAATCACGCAGCTCAGCAGGCAATAATCAAGAAGCAGAGCAGGCAGGAATCAGGCAGCTCAGCAGCCAATAAGCAAGAAGCTAGCAGTCAGGAATCGCGCAGCTCAGCAGTCAATACTCCTGGAGCTGAGCTGGCAGGAATCACGCAACTCAGCAGGCAATACTCACGGACCTGAGCAGGCAGGAATCACGCAACTTAGCAGGCAATAATAATTGGAGCTGAAGGCTGTAATGAACTGGATAAGCAGACTCTAATCACGTGATTCAGCCGGCTCTTCTCTGGGGACTGAGCAGGCACTTATTATGCAGCTCAGCAAGCAAAAATCATGGAGCTGAGCAAGCAGGAATCACGCAGCTCAGCAGGCAATAATTATGGAGCTGAGCAAGCAGGAATCACGCAGCTCAGCAGGCAATAATCAAGAAGCTGAGCAGGCAGGAATCACGCAGCTTAGCAGGCAATAATCATGGAGCTGAGCAGACTGTAATGAAGTGGCTAAGCAGACTCTAATCACGTCACTCAGCCGGCTCCTAACCCGGTCTTGAGCAGGCACTAATCACGCAGCTGAGCAGGGACTAATCACACAGCTGATCAGGCACGAGTCAGGCAGCTGAGCAGGGATTAAGCATGCAGCTGAGCAAGCGCTAATCCCTTGATTCAGCAGACCCTGATCACGTGACTGAGCAGGCCCTGATCACGTGGCTGAGCATGCACTGATCACGTGACTGAGCATGCACTGATCACGTGACTGAGAGGCACTGATCACGTGACTGAGAGGCACTGATCACGTGACTGAGCATGCACTGATCACGTGACTGAGAGGCACTGATCACGTGACTGAGAGGCGCTGATCACGTGACTGAGGGGCGCTGATCACGTGACTGAGAGGCGCTGATCACGTGGCTATCATGCACTGATCACGTGCTTCAGGAGGCAATAATCAAAGAGCTGAGCAGGCACTAATCACTTGGCTAAGAGGGCACTAATCACGGAGAGGAGCAGGAAATCGTCAAGGAGCTGAGCAAACTGTAATGAAGTGGTTAAGCAGAGTCTAAACACGTGACGCAGCAGGCTCTACACCCGTGACTGAGCAGACACAATTTGGGCAGCTCAGCAGACACCAATGGTGCAGCTCAGCAGACACAAATGGTGCAGCTCAGCAGACACCAATCATGCAGCTCAGCAGGCAATACTCATGGAGCTGAGCAGGCAGGAATCACTCAGCTCAGCAGGCAAAGATCAAGGAGCTGAGCAGACTGCCATTAAGTGGCTAAGCAGACTCTAAACACGTGACTCAGCAGGCTTTACACCCGTGACTGAGCAGACACAAATATTGCAGCACAGCAGACACAAATCCTGCAGCTCAGCAGACACAAATCAAGCAGCTCAGCAGACACAAATCAAGCAGCTCAGCAGGCAATAATCATGGAGCTGAGCAGGCAGGAATCACGCAGCTCAGCAGGCAATGATCAAGGAGCTGAGCAGGCAGGAATCACGCAGCTCAGCTGGCAATTATCAAGGAGCTGAGCAGACTGCCAGTTAAGTGGCTAAGCAGACTCTAAACACGTGACTCAGCAGGCAATGACGTGACTGAGCAGGCAGGAATCACGCAGCTCAGCACAATAATCCTGGAGCTGAGCAGGCAGGAATCACGCAGCTCAGCAGACAGTAATCAAGGAGCTGAGCAGGCACGAATCACGCAGCTCAGCAGGCAATAATCATGGAGCTGAGCAAGCAGGAATCACGCAGCTCAGCAGGCAATAATCATGGAGCTGAGCAGGCAGGAATCACGCAGCTCAGCAGCCAATAATCAAGAAGCTGAGCAGGCAGGAATCACGCAGCTCAGCAGGCAATAATCATGGAGCTGAGCTAGCAGGAATCACGCAGCTCAGCAGGCAATAATCACGGAGCTGAGCAGGCAGGAATCACGCAGCTTAGCAGGCAATAATAATGGAGCTGAAGGCTGTAATGAAGTGGATAAGCAGACTCTAATCACGTGACTCAGCCGGCTCCTCTCTGGGGACTGAGCAGGCACTTATCATGCAGCTCAGCAAGCAAAAATCATGGAGCTGAGCAGGCAGGAATCACGCAGCTCAGCAGGCATTAATCATGGAGCTGAGCAAACAGGAATCACGCAGCTCAGCAGGCAATAATCAAGAAGCTGAGCAGGCAGGAATCACGCAGCTCAGCAGGCAATAATCAAGAAGCAGAGCAGGCAGGAATCAGGCAGCTCAGCAGCCAATAAGCAAGAAGCTAGCAGTCAGGAATCGCGAAGCTCAGCAGGCAATAATCATGGAGCTGAGCTGGCAGGAATCACGCAACTCAGCAGGCAATACTCACGGACCTGAGCAGGCAGGAATCACGCAACTTAGCAGGCAATAATAATTGGAGCTGAAGGCTGTAATGAACTGGATAAGCAGACTCTAATCACGTGATTCAGCCGGCTCCTCTCTGGGGACTGAGCAGGCACTTATTATGCAGCTCAGCAAGCAAAAATCATGGAGCTGAGCAAGCAGGAATCACGCAGCTCAGCAGGCAATAATCATGGAGCTGAGCAAACAGGAATCACGCAGCTCAGCATGCAATAATCAAGAAGCTGAGCAGGCAGGAATCACGCAGCTCAGCAGGCAATAAATATGGAGCTGAGCAAGCAGGAATCACGCAGCTCAGCAGGCAATAATCAAGAAGCTGAGCAGGCAGGAATCACGCAGCTTAGCAGGCAATAATCATGGAGCTGAGCAGACTGTAATGAAGTGGCTAAGCAGACTCTAATCACGTCACTCAGCCGGCTCCTAACCCGGTCTTGAGCAGGCACTAATCACGCAGCTGAGCAGGGACTAATCACACAGCTGATCAGGCACGAGTCAGGCAGCTGAGCAGGGATTAAGCATGCAGCTGAGCAAGCGCTAATCCCTTGATTCAGCAGACCCTGATCACGTGACTGAGCAGGCCCTGATCACGTGGCTGAGCATGCACTGATCACGTGACTGAGCATGCACTGATCACGTGACTGAGAGGCACTGATCACGTGACTGAGAGGCACTGATCACGTGACTGAGCATGCACTGATCACGTGACTGAGAGGCACTGATCACGTGACTGAGAGGCGCTGATCACGTGACTGAGGGCGCTGATCACGTGACTGAGAGGCGCTGATCACGTGGCTATCATGCACTGATCACGTGCTTCAGGAGGCAATAATCAAAGAGCTGAGCAGGCACTAATCACTTGGCTAAGAGGGCACTAATCACGGAGAGGAGCAGGAAATCGTCAAGGAGCTGAGCAAACTGTAATGAAGTGGTTAAGCAGAGTCTAAACACGTGACGCAGCAGGCTCTACACCCGTGACTGAGCAGACACAATTTGGGCAGCTCAGCAGACACCAATGGTGCAGCTCAGCAGACACAAATGGTGCAGCTCAGCAGACACCAATCATGCAGCTCAGCAGGCAATACTCATGGAGCTGAGCAGGCAGGAATCACTCAGCTCAGCAGGCAAAGATCAAGGAGCTGAGCAGGCACGAATCTCGCAGCTCAGCTGGCAAAAATCAAGGAGCTGAGCAGACTGCCATTAAGTGGCTAAGCAGACTCTAAACACGTGACTCAGCAGGCTTGACACCCGTGACTGAGCACACACGAATCTTGCAGCCCAGCAGACAATACTCCTGGAGCTGAGCAGGCAGGAATCACGCAGCTCAGCAGACAGTAATCAAGGAGCTGAGCAGGCACGAATCACGCAGCTCAGCAGGCAATAATCCTGGAGCTGAGCAAGCAGGAATCACGCAGCTCAGCAGGCAATAATCAAGAAGCAGAGCAGGCAGGAATCAGGCAGCTCAGCAGCCAATAAGCAAGAAGCTAGCAGTCAGGAATCGCGCAGCTCAGCAGGCAATAATCATGGAGCTGAGCAGGCAGGAATCACGCAGCTCAGCAGGCAATACTCCCGGAGCTGAGCAGGCAGGAATCACGCAGCTCAGCAGGCAATAATAATTGGAGCTGAAGGCTGTAATGAACTGGATAAGCAGACTCTAATCACGTGACTCAGCAGGCTCCTCTCTGGGGACTGAGCAGGCACGTATTATGCAGCTCAGCAAGCAAAAATCATGGAGCTGAGCAGGCAGGAATCACGCAGCTCAGCAGGCAGTAATCAAGGAGCTGAGCAGGCAGGAATCACGCAGCTCAGCAGGCAATAATCAAGGAGCTGAGCAAGCAGGAATCACGCAGCTCAGCAGGCAATAATCAAGAAGCAGAGCAGGCAGGAATCAGGCAGCTCAGCAGCCAATAAGCAAGAAGCTAGCAGTCAGGAATCGCGCAGCTCAGCAGGCAATAATCATGGAGCTGAGCTGGCAGGAATCACGCAACTCAGCAGGCAATACTCACGGACCTGAGCAGGCAGGAATCACGCAACTTAGCAGGCAATAATAATTGGAGCTGAAGGCTGTAATGAACTGGATAAGCAGACTCTAATCTCGTGATTCAGCCGGCTCCTCTCTGGGGACTGAGCAGGCACTTATTATGCAGCTCAGCAAGCAAAAATCATGGAGCTGAGCATGCAGGAATCACGCAGCTCAGCAGGCAATAATCATGGAGCTGAGCAAACAGGAATCACGCAGCTCAGCATGCAATAATCAAGAAGCTGAGCAGGCAGGAATCACGCAGCTCAGCAGGCAATAAATATGGAGCTGAGCAAGCAGGAATCACGCAGCTCAGCAGGCAATAATCAAGAAGCTGAGCAGGCAGGAATCACGCAGCTTAGCAGGCAATAATCATGGAGCTGAGCAGACTGTAATGAAGTGGCTAAGCAGACTCTAATCACGTCACTCAGCCGGCTCCTAACCCGGTCTTGAGCAGGCACTAATCACGCAGCTGAGCAGGGACTAATCACACAGCTGATCAGGCACGAGTCAGGCAGCTGAGCAGGGATTAAGCATGCAGCTGAGCAAGCGCTAATCCCTTGATTCAGCAGACCCTGATCACGTGACTGAGCAGGCCCTGATCACGTGGCTGAGCATGCACTGATCACGTGACTGAGCATGCACTGATCACGTGACTGAGAGGCACTGATCACGTGACTGAGAGGCACTGATCACGTGACTGAGCATGCACTGATCACGTGACTGAGAGGCACTGATCACGTGACTGAGAGGCGCTGATCACGTGACTGAGGGGCGCTGATCACGTGACTGAGAGGCGCTGATCACGTGGCTATCATGCACTGATCACGTGCTTCAGGAGGCAATAATCAAAGAGCTGAGCAGGCACTAATCACTTGGCTAAGAGGGCACTAATCACGGAGAGGAGCAGGAAATCGTCAAGGAGCTGAGCAAACTGTAATGAAGTGGTTAAGCAGAGTCTAAACACGTGACGCAGCAGGCTCTACACCCGTGACTGAGCAGACACAATTTGGGCAGCTCAGCAGACACCAATGGTGCAGCTCAGCAGACACCAATCATGCAGCTCAGCAGGCAATACTCATGGAGCTGAGCAGGCAGGAATCACTCAGCTCAGCAGGCAAAGATCAAGGAGCTGAGCAGACTGCCATTAAGTGGCTAAGCAGACTCTAAACACGTGACTCAGCAGGCTTGACACCCGTGACTGAGCAGACACGAATCTTGCAGCCCAGCAGACAATACTCCTGGAGCTGAGCAGGCAGGAATCACGCAGCTCAGCAGACAATAATCAAGAAGCTGAGCAGGCAGGAATCACGCAGCTCAGCAGACAGTAATCAAGGAGCTGAGCAGGCACGAATCACGCAGCTCAGCAGGCAATAATCCAGGAGCTGAGCAGGCAGGAATCACGCAGCTCAGCAGGCAATAATCAAGAAGCAGAGCAGGCAGGAATCAGGCAGCTCAGCAGCCAATAAGCAAGAAGCTAGCAGTCAGGAATCGCGCAGCTCAGCAGGTAATAATCATGCAGCTGAGCTGGCAGGAATCACGCAACTCAGCAGGCAATACTCACGGACCTGAGCAGGCAGGAATCACGCAACTTAGCAGGCAATAATAATTGGAGCTGAAGGCTGTAATGAACTGGATAAGCAGACTCTAATCACGTGATTCAGCCGGCTCCTCTCTGGGGACTGAGCAGGCACTTATTATGCAGCTCAGCAAGCAAAAATCATGGAGCTGAGCAAGCAGGAATCACGCAGCTCAGCAGGCAATAATCATGGAGCTGAGCAAACAGGAATCACGCAGCTCAGCATGCAATAATCAAGAAGCTGAGCAGGCAGGAATCACGCAGCACAGCAGGCAATAAATATGGAGCTGAGCAAGCAGGAATCACGCAGCTCAGCAGGCAATAATCAAGAAGCTGAGCAGGCAGGAATCACGCAGCTTAGCAGGCAATAATCATGGAGCTGAGCAGACTGTAATGAAGTGGCTAAGCAGACTCTAATCACGTCACTCAGCCGGCTCCTAACCGGTCTTGAGCAGGCACTAATCACGCAGCTGAGCAGGGACTAATCACACAGCTGATCAGGCACGAGTCAGGCAGCTGAGCAGGGATTAAGCATGCAGCTGAGCAAGCGCTAATCCCTTGATTCAGCAGACCCTGATCACGTGACTGAGCAGGCCCTGATCACGTGGCTGAGCATGCACTGATCACGTGACTGAGCATGCACTGATCACGTGACTGAGAGGCACTGATCACGTGACTGAGAGGCACTGATCACGTGACTGAGCATGCACTGATCACGTGACTGAGAGGCACTGATCACGTGACTGAGAGGCGCTGATCACGTGACTGAGGGGCGCTGATCACGTGACTGAGAGGCGCTGATCACGTGGCTATCATGCACTGATCACGTGCTTCAGGAGGCAATAATCAAAGAGCTGAGCAGGCACTAATCACTTGGCTAAGAGGGCACTAATCACGGAGAGGAGCAGGAAATCGTCAAGGAGCTGAGCAAACTGTAATGAAGTGGTTAAGCAGAGTCTAAACACGTGACGCAGCAGGCTCTACACCCGTGACTGAGCAGACACAATTTGGGCAGCTCAGCAGACACCAATGGTGCAGCTCAGCAGACACAAATGGTGCAGCTCAGCAGACACCAATCATGCAGCTCAGCAGGCAATACTCATGGAGCTGAGCAGGCAGGAATCACTCAGCTCAGCAGGCAAAGATCAAGGAGCTGAGCAGGCACGAATCTCGCAGCTCAGCTGGCAAAAATCAAGGAGCTGAGCAGACTGCCATTAAGTGGCTAAGCAGACTCTAAACACGTGACTCAGCAGGCTTGACACCCGTGACTGAGCACACACGAATCTTGCAGCCCAGCAGACAATACTCCTGGAGCTGAGCAGGCAGGAATCACGCAGCTCAGCAGACAGTAATCAAGGAGCTGAGCAGGCACGAATCACGCAGCTCAGCAGGCAATAATCCTGGAGCTGAGCAAGCAGGAATCACGCAGCTCAGCAGGCAATAATCAAGAAGCAGAGCAGGCAGGAATCAGGCAGCTCAGCAGCCAATAAGCAAGAAGCTAGCAGTCAGGAATCGCGCAGCTCAGCAGGCAATAATCATGGAGCTGAGCTGGCAGGAATCACGCAACTCAGCAGGCAATACTCACGGACCTGAGCAGGCAGGAATCACGCAACTTAGCAGGCAATAATAATTGGAGCTGAAGGCTGTAATGAACTGGATAAGCAGACTCTAATCACGTGATTCAGCCGGCTCCTCTCTGGGGACTGAGCAGGCACTTATTATGCAGCTCAGCAAGCAAAAATCATGGAGCTGAGCAAGCAGGAATCACGCAGCTCAGCAGGCAATAATCATGGAGCTGAGCAAACAGGAATCACGCAGCTCAGCAGGCAATAATCAAGAAGCTGAGCAGGCAGGAATCACGCAGCTCAGCAGGCAATAATCAAGAAGCAGAGCAGGCAGGAATCAGGCAGCTCAGCAGCCAATAAGCAAGAAGCTAGCAGTCAGGAATCGCGCAGCTCAGCAGGTAATAATCATGCAGCTGAGCTGGCAGGAATCACGCAACTCAGCAGGCAATACTCACGGACCTGAGCAGGCAGGAATCACGCAACTTAGCAGGCAATAATAATTGGAGCTGAAGGCTGTAATGAACTGGATAAGCAGACTCTAATCACGTGATTCAGCCGGCTCCTCTCTGGGGACTGAGCAGGCACTTATTATGCAGCTCAGCAAGCAAAAATCATGGAGCTGAGCAAGCAGGAATCACGCAGCTCAGCAGGCAATAATCATGGAGCTGAGCAAACAGGAATCACGCAGCTCAGCATGCAATAATCAAGAAGCTGAGCAGGCAGGAATCACGCAGCTCAGCAGGCAATAAATATGGAGCTGAGCAAGCAGGAATCACGCAGCTCAGCAGGCAATAATCAAGAAGCTGAGCAGGCAGGAATCACGCAGCTTAGCAGGCAATAATCATGGAGCTGAGCAGACTGTAATGAAGTGGCTAAGCAGACTCTAATCACGTCACTCAGCCGGCTCCTAACCCGGTCTTGAGCAGGCACTAATCACGCAGCTGAGCAGGGACTAATCACACAGCTGATCAGGCACGAGTCAGGCAGCTGAGCAGGGATTAAGCATGCAGCTGAGCAAGCGCTAATCCCTTGATTCAGCAGACCCTGATCACGTGACTGAGCAGGCCCTGATCACGTGGCTGAGCATGCACTGATCACGTGACTGAGCATGCACTGATCACGTGACTGAGAGGCACTGATCACGTGACTGAGAGGCACTGATCACGTGACTGAGCATGCACTGATCACGTGACTGAGAGGCACTGATCACGTGACTGAGAGGCGCTGATCACGTGACTGAGGGGCGCTGATCACGTGACTGAGAGGCGCTGATCACGTGGCTATCATGCACTGATCACGTGCTTCAGGAGGCAATAATCAAAGAGCTGAGCAGGCACTAATCACTTGGCTAAGAGGGCACTAATCACGGAGAGGAGCAGGAAATCGTCAAGGAGCTGAGCAAACTGTAATGAAGTGGTTAAGCAGAGTCTAAACACGTGACGCAGCAGGCTCTACACCCGTGACTGAGCAGACACAATTTGGGCAGCTCAGCAGACACCAATGGTGCAGCTCAGCAGACACAAATGGTGCAGCTCAGCAGACACCAATCATGCAGCTCAGCAGGCAATACTCATGGAGCTGAGCAGGCAGGAATCACTCAGCTCAGCAGGCAAAGATCAAGGAGCTGAGCAGGCACGAATCTCGCAGCTCAGCTGGCAAAAATCAAGGAGCTGAGCAGACTGCCATTAAGTGGCTAAGCAGACTCTAAACACGTGACTCAGCAGGCTTGACACCCGTGACTGAGCACACACGAATCTTGCAGCCCAGCAGACAATACTCCTGGAGCTGAGCAGGCAGGAATCACGCAGCTCAGCAGACAGTAATCAAGGAGCTGAGCAGGCACGAATCACGCAGCTCAGCAGGCAATAATCCTGTAGCTGAGCAAGCAGGAATCACGCAGCTCAGCAGGCAATAATCAAGAAGCAGAGCAGGCAGGAATCAGGCAGCTCAGCAGCCAATAAGCAAGAAGCTAGCAGTCAGGAATCGCGCAGCTCAGCAGTCAATAATCATGGAGCTGAGCTGGCAGGAATCACGCAACTCAGCAGGCAATACTCACGGACCTGAGCAGGCAGGAATCACGCAACTTAGCAGGCAATAATAATTGGAGCTGAAGGCTGTAATGAACTGGATAAGCAGACTCTAATCACGTGATTCAGCCGGCTCTTCTCTGGGGACTGAGCAGGCACTTATTATGCAGCTCAGCAAGCAAAAATCATGGAGCTGAGCAAGCAGGAATCACGCAGCTCAGCAGGCAATAATTATGGAGCTGAGCAAGCAGGAATCACGCAGCTCAGCAGGCAATAATCAAGAAGCTGAGCAGGCAGGAATCACGCAGCTTAGCAGGCAATAATCATGGAGCTGAGCAGACTGTAATGAAGTGGCTAAGCAGACTCTAATCACGTCACTCAGCCGGCTCCTAACCCGGTCTTGAGCAGGCACTAATCACGCAGCTGAGCAGGGACTAATCACACAGCTGATCAGGCACGAGTCAGGCAGCTGAGCAGGGATTAAGCATGCAGCTGAGCAAGCGCTAATCCCTTGATTCAGCAGACCCTGATCACGTGACTGAGCAGGCCCTGATCACGTGGCTGAGCATGCACTGATCACGTGACTGAGCATGCACTGATCACGTGACTGAGAGGCACTGATCACGTGACTGAGAGGCACTGATCACGTGACTGAGCATGCACTGATCACGTGACTGAGAGGCACTGATCACGTGACAGAGAGGCGCTGATCACGTGACTGAGGGGCGCTGATCACGTGACTGAGAGGCGCTGATCACGTGGCTATCATGCACTGATCACGTGCTTCAGGAGGCAATAATCAAAGAGCTGAGCAGGCACTAATCACTTGGCTAAGAGGGCACTAATCACGGAGAGGAGCAGGAAATCGTCAAGGAGCTGAGCAAACTGTAATGAAGTGGTTAAGCAGAGTCTAAACACGTGACGCAGCAGGCTCTACACCCGTGACTGAGCAGACACAATTTGGGCAGCTCAGCAGACACCAATGGTGCAGCTCAGCAGACACAAATGGTGCAGCTCAGCAGACACCAATCATGCAGCTCAGCAGGCAATACTCATGGAGCTGAGCAGGCAGGAATCACTCAGCTCAGCAGGCAAAGATCAAGGAGCTGAGCAGACTGCCATTAAGTGGCTAAGCAGACTCTAAACACGTGACTCAGCAGGCTCTACACCCGTGACTGAGCAGACACAATTTGGGCAGCTCAGCAGACACCAATGGTGCAGCTCAGCAGACACAAATGGAGCAGCTCAGCAGACACGAATCAAGCAGCTCAGCAGGCAATAATCATGGAGCTGAGCAGGCAGGAATCACGCAGCTCAGCAGGCAAAATCAAGGAGCTGAGCAGGCAGGAATCTCGCAGCTCAGCAGGCAATAATCAAGGAGCTGAGCAGACTGCCATCAAGTGGCTAAGCAGACTCTAATCACGTGACTCAGCAGGCTTGACACCGTGACTGAGCAGACACGAATCACGCAGCTCAGCAGGCAATAATCCTGGAGCTGAGCAGGCAGGAATCACGCAGCTCAGCAGACAGTAATCAAGGAGCTGAGCAGGCACGAATCACGCAGCTCAGCAGGCAATAATCATGGAGCTGAGCAAGCAGGAATCACGCAGCTCAGCAGGCAATAATCAAGGAGCTGAGCAGGCAGGAATCACGCAGCTAAGCAGCCAATAAGCAAGAAGCTGAGCAGTCAGGAATCACGCAGCTCAGCAGGCAATAATCATGGAGCTGAGCAGGCAGGAATCACGCAGCTCAGCAGGCAATACTCACGGAGCTGAGCAGGCAGGAATCACGCAGCTTAGCAGGCAATAATAATGGAGCTGAAGGCTGTAATGAAGTGGCTAAGCAGACTCTAATCACGTGACTCAGCCGGCTCCTCTCTGGGACTGAGCAGGCACTTATCATGCAGCTCAGCAAGCAAAAATCATGGAGCTGAGCAGGCAGGAATCACGCAGCTCAGCAGGCAATAATCATGGAGCTGAGCAGGCAGGAATCACGCAGCTCAGCAGGCAATAATCAAGCTGAGCAGGCAGGAATCACGCAGCTCAGCAGGCAATAATCAAGAAGCAGAGCAGGCAGGAATCAGGCAGCTCAGCAGCCAATAAGCAAGAAGCTAGCAGTCAGGAATCGCGAAGCTCAGCAGGCAATAATCATGGAGCTGAGCTGGCAGGAATCACGCAACTCAGCAGGCAATACTCACGGACCTGAGCAGGCAGGAATCACGCAACTTAGCAGGCAATAATAATTGGAGCTGAAGGCTGTAATGAACTGGATAAGCAGACTCTAATCACGTGATTCAGCCGGCTCCTCTCTGGGGACTGAGCAGGCACTTATTATGCAGCTCAGCAAGCAAAAATCATGGAGCTGAGCAAGCAGGAATCACGCAG
This sequence comes from Bos javanicus, assembly GCF_032452875.1. Taxonomy (NCBI): domain Eukaryota; kingdom Metazoa; phylum Chordata; class Mammalia; order Artiodactyla; family Bovidae; genus Bos; species Bos javanicus. The sequence continues at coordinate 118,172 of NW_026894181.1, forward strand.
CTCAGCAGGCAATAATCATGGAGCTGAGCAAACAGGAATCACGCAGCTCAGCATGCAATAATCAAGAAGCTGAGCAGGCAGGAATCACGCAGCTCAGCAGGCAATAAATATGGAGCTGAGCAAGCAGGAATCACGCAGCTCAGCAGGCAATAATCAAGAAGCTGAGCAGGCAGGAATCACGCAGCTTAGCAGGCAATAATCATGGAGCTGAGCAGACTGTAATGAAGTGGCTAAGCAGACTCTAATCACGTCACTCAGCCGGCTCCTAACCCGGTCTTGAGCAGGCACTAATCACGCAGCTGAGCAGGGACTAATCACACAGCTGATCAGGCACGAGTCAGGCAGCTGAGCAGGGATTAAGCATGCAGCTGAGCAAGCGCTAATCCCTTGATTCAGCAGACCCTGATCACGTGACTGAGCAGGCCCTGATCACGTGGCTGAGCATGCACTGATCACGTGACTGAGCATGCACTGATCACGTGACTGAGAGGCACTGATCACGTGACTGAGAGGCACTGATCACGTGACTGAGCATGCACTGATCACGTGACTGAGAGGCACTGATCACGTGACTGAGAGGCGCTGATCACGTGACTGAGGGCGCTGATCACGTGACTGAGAGGCGCTGATCACGTGGCTATCATGCACTGATCACGTGCTTCAGGAGGCAATAATCAAAGAGCTGAGCAGGCACTAATCACTTGGCTAAGAGGGCACTAATCACGGAGAGGAGCAGGAAATCGTCAAGGAGCTGAGCAAACTGTAATGAAGTGGTTAAGCAGAGTCTAAACACGTGACGCAGCAGGCTCTACACCCGTGACTGAGCAGACACAATTTGGGCAGCTCAGCAGACACCAATGGTGCAGCTCAGCAGACACCAATCATGCAGCTCAGCAGGCAATACTCATGGAGCTGAGCAGGCAGGAATCACTCAGCTCAGCAGGCAAAGATCAAGGAGCTGAGCAGGCACGAATCTCGCAGCTCAGCTGGCAAAAATCAAGGAGCTGAGCAGACTGCCATTAAGTGGCTAAGCAGACTCTAAACACGTGACTCAGCAGGCTTGACACCCGTGACTGAGCACACACGAATCTTGCAGCCCAGCAGACAATACTCCTGGAGCTGAGCAGGCAGGAATCACGCAGCTCAGCAGACAGTAATCAAGGAGCTGAGCAGGCACGAATCACGCAGCTCAGCAGGCAATAATCCTGGAGCTGAGCAAGCAGGAATCACGCAGCTCAGCAGGCAATAATCAAGAAGCAGAGCAGGCAGGAATCAGGCAGCTCAGCAGCCAATAAGCAAGAAGCTAGCAGTCAGGAATCGCGCAGCTCAGCAGGCAATAATCATGGAGCTGAGCTGGCAGGAATCACGCAACTCAGCAGGCAATACTCACGGACCTGAGCAGGCAGGAATCACGCAACTTAGCAGGCAATAATAATTGGAGCTGAAGGCTGTAATGAACTGGATAAGCAGACTCTAATCACGTGATTCAGCCGGCTCCTCTCTGGGGACTGAGCAGGCACTTATTATGCAGCTCAGCAAGCAAAAATCATGGAGCTGAGCAAGCAGGAATCACGCAGCTCAGCAGGCAATAATCATGGAGCTGAGCAAACAGGAATCACGCAGCTCAGCAGGCAATAATCAAGTAGCTGAGCAGGCAGGAATCACGCAGCTCAGCAGGCAATAATCAAGAAGCTGAGCAGGCAGGAATCAGGCAGCTCAGCAGCCAATAAGCAAGAAGCTAGCAGTCAGGAATCGCGCAGCTCAGCAGGCAATAATCATGGAGCTGAGCTGGCAGGAATCACGCAACTCAGCAGGCAATACTCACGGACCTGAGCAGGCAGGAATCACGCAACTTAGCAGGCAATAATAATTGGAGCTGAAGGCTGTAATGAACTGGATAAGCAGACTCTAATCTCGTGATTCAGCCGGCTCCTCTCTGGGGACTGAGCAGGCACTTATTATGCAGCTCAGCAAGCAAAAATCATGGAGCTGAGCAAGCAGGAATCACGCAGCTCAGCAGGCAATAATCATGGAGCTGAGCAAACAGGAATCACGCAGCTCAGCATGCAATAATCAAGAAGCTGAGCAGGCAGGAATCACGCAGCTCAGCAGGCAATAAATATGGAGCTGAGCAAGCAGGAATCACGCAGCTCAGCAGGCAATAATCAAGAAGCTGAGCAGGCAGGAATCACGCAGCTTAGCAGGCAATAATCATGGAGCTGAGCAGACTGTAATGAAGTGGCTAAGCAGACTCTAATCACGTCACTCAGCCGGCTCTAACCCGGTCTTGAGCAGGCACTAATCACGCAGCTGAGCAGGGACTAATCACACAGCTGATCAGGCACGAGTCAGGCAGCTGAGCAGGGATTAAGCATGCAGCTGAGCAAGCGCTAATCCCTTGATTCAGCAGAGCCTGATCACGTGACTGAGCAGGCCCTGATCACGTGGCTGAGCATGCACTGATCACGTGACTGAGCATGCACTGATCACGTGACTGAGAGGCACTGATCACGTGACTGAGAGGCACTGATCACGTGACTGAGCATGCACTGATCACGTGACTGAGAGGCACTGATCACGTGACTGAGAGGCGCTGATCACGTGACTGAGGGGCGCTGATCACGTGACTGAGAGGCGCTGATCACGTGGCTATCATGCACTGATCACGTGCTTCAGGAGGCAATAATCAAAGAGCTGAGCAGGCACTAATCACTTGGCTAAGAGGGCACTAATCACGGAGAGGAGCAGGAAATCGTCAAGGAGCTGAGCAAACTGTAATGAAGTGGTTAAGCAGACTCTAAACACGTGACGCAGCAGGCTCTACACCCGTGACTGAGCAGACACAATTTGGGCAGCTCAGCAGACACCAATGGTGCAGCTCAGCAGACACAAATGGTGCAGCTCAGCAGACACCAATCATGCAGCTCAGCAGGCAATACTCATGGAGCTGAGCAGGCAGGAATCACTCAGCTCAGCAGGCAAAGATCAAGGAGCTGAGCAGGCACGGATCTCGCAGCTCAGCTGGCAAAAATCAAGGAGCTGAGCAGACTGCCATTAAGTGGCTAAGCAGACTCTAAACACGTGACTCAGCAGGCTTGACACCCGTGACTGAGCACACACGAATCTTGCAGCCCAGCAGACAATACTCCTGGAGCTGAGCAGGCAGGAATCACGCAGCTCAGCAGACAGTAATCAAGGAGCTGAGCAGGCACGAATCACGCAGCTCAGCAGGCAATAATCCTGGAGCTGAGCAAGCAGGAATCACGCAGCTCAGCAGGCAATAATCAAGAAGCAGAGCAGGCAGGAATCAGGCAGCTCAGCAGCCAATAAGCAAGAAGCTAGCAGTCAGGAATCGCGCAGCTCAGCAGGCAATAATCATGGAGCTGAGCAGGCAGGAATCACGCAACTCAGCAGGCAATAATAATGGAGCTGAAGGCTGTAATGAACTGGATAAGCAGACTCTAATCACGTGATTCAGCAGGCTCCTCTCTGGGGACTGAGCAGGCACTTATTATGCAGCTCAGCAAGCAAAAATCATGGAGCTGAGCAAGCAGGAATCACGCAGCTCAGCAGGCAATAATCATGGAGCTGAGCAAACAGGAATCACGCAGCTCAGCAGGCAATAATCAAGAAGCTGAGCAGGCAGGAATCACGCAGCTCAGCAGACAGTAATCAAGGAGCTGAGCAGGCACGAATCACGCAGCTCAGCAGGCAATAATCCTGGAGCTGAGCAAGCAGGAATCACGCAGCTCAGCAGGCAATAATCAAGAAGCAGAGCAGGCAGGAATCAGGCAGCTCAGCAGCCAATAAGCAAGAAGCTAGCAGTCAGGAATCGCGCAGCTCAGCAGTCAATAATCATGGAGCTGAGCTGGCAGGAATCACGCAACTCAGCAGGCAATACTCACGGACCTGAGCAGGCAGGAATCACGCAACTTAGCAGGCAATAATAATTGGAGCTGAAGGCTGTAATGAACTGGATAAGCAGACTCTAATCACGTGATTCAGCCGGCTCTTCTCTGGGGACTGAGCAGGCACTTATTATGCAGCTCAGCAAGCAAAAATCATGGAGCTGAGCAAGCAGGAATCACGCAGCTCAGCAGGCAATAAATATGGAGCTGAGCAAGCAGGAATCACGCAGCTCAGCAGGCAATAATCAAGAAGCTGAGCAGGCAGGAATCACGCAGCTTAGCAGGCAATAATCATGGAGCTGAGCAGACTGTAATGAAGTGGCTAAGCAGACTCTAATCACGTCACTCAGCCGGCTCCTAACCCGGTCTTGAGCAGGCACTAATCACGCAGCTGAGCAGGGACTAATCACACAGCTGATCAGGCACGAGTCAGGCAGCTGAGCAGGGATTAAGCATGCAGCTGAGCAAGCGCTAATCCCTTGATTCAGCAGACCCTGATCACGTGACTGAGCAGGCCCTGATCACGTGGCTGAGCATGCACTGATCACGTGACTGAGCATGCACTGATCACGTGACTGAGAGGCACTGATCACGTGACTGAGAGGCACTGATCACGTGACTGAGCATGCACTGATCACGTGACTGAGAGGCACTGATCACGTGACTGAGAGGCGCTGATCACGTGACTGAGGGGCGCTTATCACGTGACTGAGAGGCGCTGATCACGTGGCTATCATGCACTGATCACGTGCTTCAGGAGGCAATAATCAAAGAGCTGAGCAGGCACTAATCACTTGGCTAAGAGGGCACTAATCACGGAGAGGAGCAGGAAATCGTCAAGGAGCTGAGCAAACTGTAATGAAGTGGTTAAGCAGAGTCTAAACACGTGACGCAGCAGGCTCTACACCCGTGACTGAGCAGACACAATTTGGGCAGCTCAGCAGACACCAATGGTGCAGCTCAGCAGACACAAATGGTGCAGCTCAGCAGACACCAATCATGCAGCTCAGCAGGCAATACTCATGGAGCTGAGCAGGCAGGAATCACTCAGCTCAGCAGGCAAAGATCAAGGAGCTGAGCAGACTGCCATTAAGTGGCTAAGCAGACTCTAAACACGTGACTCAGCAGGCTTGACACCCGTGACTGAGCACACACGAATCTTGCAGCCCAGCAGACAATACTCCTGGAGCTGAGCAGGCAGGAATCACGCAGCTCAGCAGACAGTAATCAAGGAGCTGAGCAGGCACGAATCACGCAGCTCAGCAGGCAATAATCCTGGAGCTGAGCAAGCAGGAATCACGCAGCTCAGCAGGCAATAATCAAGAAGCAGAGCAGGCAGGAATCAGGCAGCTCAGCAGCCAATAAGCAAGAAGCTAGCAGTCAGGAATCGCGCAGCTCAGCAGGCAATAATCATGGAGCTGAGCTGGCAGGAATCACGCAACTTAGCAGGCAATAATAATTGGAGCTGAAGGCTGTAATGAACTGGATAAGCAGACTCTAATCACGTGATTCAGCCGGCTCCTCTCTGGGGACTGAGCAGGCACTTATTATGCAGCTCAGCAAGCAAAAATCATGGAGCTGAGCAAGCAGGAATCACGCAGCACAGCAGGCAATAATCATGGAGCTGAGCAAACAGGAATCACGCAGCTCAGCATGCAATAATCAAGAAGCTGTGCAGGCAGGAATCACGCAGCTCAGCAGGCAATAAATATGGAGCTGAGCAAGCAGGAATCACGCAGCTCAGCAGGCAATAATCAAGAAGCTGAGCAGGCAGGAATCACGCAGCTTAGCAGGCAATAATCATGGAGCTGAGCAGACTGTAATGAAGTGGCTAAGCAGACTCTAATCACGTCACTCAGCCGGCTCCTAACCCGGTCTTGAGCAGGCACTAATCACGCAGCTGAGCAGGGACTAATCACACAGCTGATCAGGCACGAGTCAGGCAGCTGAGCAGGGATTAAGCATGCAGCTGAGCAAGCGCTAATCCCTTGATTCAGCAGACCCTGATCACGTGACTGAGCAGGCCCTGATCACGTGGCTGAGCATGCACTGATCACGTGACTGAGCATGCACTGATCACGTGACTGAGAGGCACTGATCACGTGACTGAGAGGCACTGATCACGTGACTGAGCATGCACTGATCACGTGACTGAGAGGCACTGATCACGTGACTGAGAGGCGCTGATCACGTGACTGAGGGGCGCTGATCACGTGACTGAGAGGCGCTGATCACGTGGCTATCATGCACTGATCACGTGCTTCAGGAGGCAATAATCAAAGAGCTGAGCAGGCACTAATCACTTGGCTAAGAGGGCACTAATCACGGAGAGGAGCAGGAAATCGTCAAGGAGCTGAGCAAACTGTAATGAAGTGGTTAAGCAGACTCTAAACACGTGACGCAGCAGGCTCTACACCCGTGACTGAGCAGACACAATTTGGGCAGCTCAGCAGACACCAATGGTGCAGCTCAGCAGACACAAATGGTGCAGCTCAGCAGACACCAATCATGCAGCTCAGCAGGCAATACTCATGGAGCTGAGCAGGCAGGAATCACTCAGCTCAGCAGGCAAAGATCAAGGAGCTGAGCAGGCACGAATCTCGCAGCTCAGCTGGCAAAAATCAAGGAGCTGAGCAGACTGCCATTAAGTGGCTAAGCAGACTCTAAACACGTGAGTCAGCAGGCTTGACACCCGTGACTGAGCACACACGAATCTTGCAGCCCAGCAGACAATACTCCTGGAGCTGAGCAGGCAGGAATCACGCAGCTCAGCAGACAGTAATCAAGGAGCTGAGCAGGCACGAATCACGCAGCTCAGCAGGCAATAATCCTGGAGCTGAGCAAGCAGGAATCACGCAGCTCAGCAGGCAATAATCAAGAAGCAGAGCAGGCAGGAATCAGGCAGCTCAGCAGCCAATAAGCAAGAAGCTAGCAGTCAGGAATAGCGCAGCTCAGCAGGCAATAATCATGGAGCTGAGCTGGCAGGAATCACGCAACTCAGCAGGCAATACTCACGGACCTGAGCAGGCAGGAATCACGCAACTTAGCAGGCAATAATAATTGGAGCTGAAGGCTGTAATGAACTGGATAAGCAGACTCTAATCACGTGATTCAGCCGGCTCCTCTCTGGGGACTGAGCAGGCACTTATTATGCAGCTCAGCAAGCAAAAATCATGGAGCTGAGCAAGCAGGAATCACGCAGCTCAGCAGGCAATAATCATGGAGCTGAGCAAACAGGAATCACGCAGCTCAGCATGCAATAATCAAGAAGCTGAGCAGGCAGGAATCACGCAGCTCAGCAGGCAATAATCATGGAGCTGAGCAGGCAGGAATCACGCAGCTCAGCAGGCAATAATCAAGTAGCTGAGCAGGCAGGAATCGCGCAGCTCAGCAGGCAATAATCATGGAGCTGAGCTGGCAGGAATCACGCAACTCAGCAGGCAATACTCACGGACCTGAGCAGGCAGGAATCACGCAACTTAGCAGGCACTAATAATTGGAGCTGAAGGCTGTAATGAACTGGATAAGCAGACTCTAATCACGTGATTCAGCCGGCTCCTCTCTGGGACTGAGCAGGCACTTATCATGCAGCTCAGCAAGCAAAAATCATGGAGCTGAGCAAGCAGGAATCACGCAGCTCAGCAGGCAATAATCATGGAGCTGAGCAAACAGGAATCACGCAGCTCAGCATGCAATAATCAAGAAGCTGAGCAGGCAGGAATCACGCAGCTCAGCAGGCAATAAATATGGAGCTGAGCAAGCAGGAATCACGCAGCTCAGCAGGCAATAATCAAGAAGCTGAGCAGGCAGGAATCACGCAGCTTAGCAGGCAATAATCATGGAGCTGAGCAGACTGTAATGAAGTGGCTAAGCAGACTCTAATCACGTCACTCAGCCGGCTCTAACCCGGTCTGAGCAGGCACTAATCACGCAGCTGAGCAGGCACTAATCACACAGCTGATCAGGCACGAATCAGGCAGCTGAGCAGGCATTAAGCATGCAGCTGAGCAAGCGCTAATCACTTGATTCAGCAGACCCTGATCACGTGACTGAGCAGGCCCTGATCACGTGGCTGAGCATGCACTGATCACGTGACTGAGCATGCACTGATCACGTGACTGAGCAGGCACTGATCACGTGACTGAGCAGGCACTGATCACGTGACTGAGCATGCACTGATCACGTGACTGAGCAGGCACTGATCACGTGACTGAGCAGGCGCTGATCACGTGACTGAGGCGCTGATCACGTGACTGAGAAGCGCTGATCACGTGGCTATCATGCACTGATCACGTGCTTCAGCAGGCAATAATCAAAGAGCTGAGCAGGCACTAATCACTTGGCTAAGCGGGCACTAATCACGGAGAGGAGCAGGAAATCGTCAAGGAGCTGAGCAAACTGTAATGAAGTGGTTAAGCAGACTCTAATCACGTGACGCAGCAGGCTCTACACCCGTGACTGAGCAGACACAATTTGGGCAGCTCAGCAGACACCAATGGTGCAGCTCAGCAGACACAAATGGTGCAGCTCAGCAGACACCAATCATGCAGCTCAGCAGGCAATACTCATGGAGCTGAGCAGGCAGGAATCACTCAGCTCAGCAGGCAAAGATCAAGGAGCTGAGCAGGCACGAATCACGCAGCTCAGCTGGCCAAAATCAAGGAGCTGAGCAGACTGCCATTAAGTGGCTAAGCAGACTCTAAACACGTGAGTCAGCAGGCTTGACACCCGTGACTGAGCACACACGAATCTTGCAGCCCAGCAGACAATACTCCTGGAGCTGAGCAGGCAGGAATCACGCAGCTCAGCAGACAGTAATCAAGGAGCTGAGCAGGCACGAATCACGCAGCTCAGCAGGCAATAATCCTGGAGCTGAGCAAGCAGGAATCACGCAGCTCAGCAGGCAATAATCAAGAAGCAGAGCAGGCAGGAATCAGGCAGCTCAGCAGCCAATAAGCATGAAGCTAGCAGTCAGGAATCGCGCAGCTCAGCAGGCAATAATCATGGAGCTGAGCAGGCAGGAATCACGCAGCTCAGCAGGCAATACTCACGGAGCTGAGCAGGCAGGAATCACGCAGCTCAGCAGGCAAAATCAAGGAGCTGAGCAAACTGTAATGAAGTGGATAAGCAGACTCTAAACACGTGACTCAGCAGGCTTGACACCCGTGACTGAGCAGGCACGAATTTGCAGCTCAGCAGGCAATAATCCTGGAGCTGAGCAGGCAGGAATCACGCAGCTCAGCAGACAGTAATCAAGGAGCTGAGCAGGCAGAATCACGCAGCTCAGCAGGCAATAATCCTGGAGCTGAGCAAGCAGGAATCACGCAGCTCAGCAGGCAATAATCAAGAAGCAGAGCAGGCAGGAATCAGGCAGCTCAGCAGCCAATAAGCAAGAAGCTAGCAGTCAGGAATCGCGCAGCTCAGCAGGCAATAATCATGGAGCTGAGCTGGCAGGAATCACGCAACTCAGCAGGCAATACTCACGGACCTGAGCAGGCAGGAATCACGCAACTTAGCAGGCAATAATAATTGGAGCTGAAGGCTGTAATGAACTGGATAAGCAGACTCTAATCACGTGATTCAGCCGGCTCCTCTCTGGGGACTGAGCAGGCACTTATTATGCAGCTCAGCAAGCAAAAATCATGGAGCTGAGCAAGCAGGAATCACGCAGCTCAGCAGGCAATAATCATGGAGCTGAGCAAACAGGAATCACGCAGCTCAGCATGCAATAATCAAGAAGCTGAGCAGGCAGGAATCACGCAGCTCAGCAGGCAATAAATATGGAGCTGAGCAAGCAGGAATCACGCAGCTCAGCAGGCAATAATCAAGAAGCTGAGCAGGCAGGAATCACGCAGCTTAGCAGGCAATAATCATGGAGCTGAGCAGACTGTAATGAAGTGGCTAAGCAGACTCTAATCACGTCACTCAGCCGGCTCCTAACCCGGTCTTGAGCAGGCACTAATCACGCAGCTGAGCAGGGACTAATCACACAGCTGATCAGGCACGAGTCAGGCAGCTGAGCAGGGATTAAGCATGCAGCTGAGCAAGCGCTAATCCCTTGATTCAGCAGACCCTGATCACGTGACTGAGCAGGCCCTGATCACGTGGCTGAGCATGCACTGATCACGTGACTGAGCATGCACTGATCACGTGACTGAGAGGCACTGATCACGTGACTGAGAGGCACTGATCACGTGACTGAGCATGCACTGATCACGTGACTGAGAGGCACTGATCACGTGACTGAGAGGCGCTGATCACGTGACTGAGGGGCGCTGATCACGTGACTGAGAGGCGCTGATCACGTGGCTATCATGCACTGATCACGTGCTTCAGGAGGCAATAATCAAAGAGCTGAGCAGGCACTAATCACTTGGCTAAGAGGGCACTAATCACGGAGAGGAGCAGGAAATCGTCAAGGAGCTGAGCAAACTGTAATGAAGTGGTTAAGCAGACTCTAAACACGTGACGCAGCAGGCTCTACACCCGTGACTGAGCAGACACAATTTGGGCAGCTCAGCAGACACCAATGGTGCAGCTCAGCAGACACAAATGGTGCAGCTCAGCAGACACCAATCATGCAGCTCAGCAGGCAATACTCATGGAGCTGAGCAGGCAGGAATCACTCAGCTCAGCAGGCAAAGATCAAGGAGCTGAGCAGGCACGAATCTCGCAGCTCAGCTGGCAAAAATCAAGGAGCTGAGCAGACTGCCATTAAGTGGCTAAGCAGACTCTAAACACGTGACTCAGCAGGCTTGACACCCGTGACTGAGCACACACGAATCTTGCAGCCCAGCAGACAATACTCCTGGAGCTGAGCAGGCAGGAATCACGCAGCTCAGCAGACAGTAATCAAGGAGCTGAGCAGGCACGAATCACGCAGCTCAGCAGGCAATAATCCTGGAGCTGAGCAAGCAGGAATCACGCAGCTCAGCAGGCAATAATCAAGAAGCAGAGCAGGCAGGAATCAGGCAGCTCAGCAGCCAATAAGCAAGAAGCTAGCAGTCAGGAATCACGCAGCTCAGCAGTCAATAATCATGGAGCTGAGCTGGCAGGAATCACGCAACTCAGCAGGCAATACTCACGGACCTGAGCAGGCAGGAATCACGCAACTTAGCAGGCAATAATAATTGGAGCTGAAGGCTGTAATGAACTGGATAAGCAGACTCTAATCACGTGATTCAGCCGGCTCCTCTCTGGGGACTGAGCAGGCACTTATTATGCAGCTCAGCAAGCAAAAATCATGGAGCTGAGCAAGCAGGAATCACGCAGCTCAGCAGGCAATAATCATGGAGCTGAGCAAACAGGAATCACGCAGCTCAGCATGCAATAATCAAGAAGCTGAGCAGGCAGGAATCACGCAGCTCAGCAGGCAATAAATATGGAGCTGAGCAAGCAGGAATCACGCAGCTCAGCAGGCAATAATCAAGAAGCTGAGCAGGCAGGAATCACGCAGCTTAGCAGGCAATAATCATGGAGCTGAGCAGACTGTAATGAAGTGGCTAAGCAGACTCTAATCACGTCACTCAGCCGGCTCCTAACCCGGTCTTGAGCAGGCACTAATCACGCAGCTGAGCAGGGACTAATCACACAGCTGATCAGGCACGAGTCAGGCAGCTGAGCAGGGATTAAGCATGCAGCTGAGCAAGCGCTAATCCCTTGATTCAGCAGACCCTGATCACGTGACTGAGCAGGCCCTGATCACGTGGCTGAGCATGCACTGATCACGTGACTGAGCATGCACTGATCACGTGACTGAGAGGCACTGATCACGTGACTGAGAGGCACTGATCACGTGACTGAGCATGCACTGATCACGTGACTGAGAGGCACTGATCACGTGACTGAGAGGCGCTGATCACGTGACTGAGGGCGCTGATCACGTGACTGAGAGGCGCTGATCACGTGGCTATCATGCACTGATCACGTGCTTCAGGAGGCAATAATCAAAGAGCTGAGCAGGCACTAATCACTTGGCTAAGAGGGCACTAATCACGGAGAGGAGCAGGAAATCGTCAAGGGGCTGAGCAAACTGTAATGAAGTGGTTAAGCAGACTCTAAACACGTGGCGCAGCAGGCTCTACACCCGTGACTGAGCAGACACAATTTGGGCAGCTCAGCAGACACCAATGGTGCAGCTCAGCAGACACAAATGGTGCAGCTCAGCAGACACCAATCATGCAGCTCAGCAGGCAATACTCATGGAGCTGAGCAGGCAGGAATCACTCAGCTCAGCAGGCAAAGATCAAGGAGCTGAGCAGGCACGAATCTCGCAGCTCAGCTGGCAAAAATCAAGGAGCTGAGCAGACTGCCATTAAGTGGCTAAGCAGACTCTAAACACGTGACTCAGCAGGCTTGACACCCGTGACTGAGCACACACGAATCTTGCAGCCCAGCAGACAATACTCCTGGAGCTGAGCAGGCAGGAATCACGCAGCTCAGCAGACAGTAATCAAGGAGCTGAGCAGGCACGAATCACGCAGCTCAGCAGGCAATAATCCTGGAGCTGAGCAAGCAGGAATCACGCAGCTCAGCAGGCAATAATCAAGAAGCAGAGCAGGCAGGAATCAGGCAGCTCAGCAGCCAATAAGCAAGAAGCTAGCAGTCAGGAATCGCGCAGCTCAGCAGGCAATAATCATGGAGCTGAGCTGGCAGGAATCACGCAACTCAGCAGGCAATACTCACGGACCTGAGCAGGCAGGAATCACGCAACTTAGCAGGCAATAATAATTGGAGCTGAAGGCTGTAATGAACTGGATAAGCAGACTCTAATCACGTGATTCATCCGGCTCCTCTCTGGGGACTGAGCAGGCACTTATTATGCAGCTCAGCAAGCAAAAATCATGGAGCTGAGCAAGCAGGAATCACGCAGCTCAGCAGGCAATAATCATGGAGCTGAGCAAACAGGAATCACGCAGCTCAGCAGGCAATAATCAAGAAGCTGAGCAGGCAGGAATCACGCAGCTCAGCAGGCAATAATCAAGCAGAGCAGGCAGGAATCAGGCAGCTCAGCAGCCAATAAGCAAGCTAGCAGTCAGGAATCGCGCAGCTCAGCAGGCAATAATCATGGAGCTGAGCTGGCAGGAATCACGCAACTCAGCAGGCAATACTCACGGACCTGAGCAGGCAGGAATCACGCAACAGCAGGCAATAATAATTGGAGCTGAAGGCTGTAATGAACTGGATAAGCAGACTCTAATCACGTGATTCAGCCGGCTCCTCTCTGGGGACTGAGCAGGCACTTATTATGCAGCTCAGCAAGCAAAAATCATGGAGCTGAGCAAGCAGGAATCACGCAGCTCAGCAGGCAATAATCATGGAGCTGAGCAAACAGGAATCACGCAGCTCAGCATGCAATAATCAAGAAGCTGAGCAGGCAGGAATCACGCAGCTCAGCAGGCAATAAATATGGAGCTGAGCAAGCAGGAATCACGCAGCTCAGCAGGCAATAATCAAGAAGCTGAGCAGGCAGGAATCACGCAGCTTAGCAGGCAATAATCATGGAGCTGAGCAGACTGTAATGAAGTGGCTAAGCAGACTCTAATCACGTCACTCAGCCGGCTCCTAACCCGGTCTTGAGCAGGCACTAATCACGCAGCTGAGCAGGGACTAATCACACAGCTGATCAGGCACGAGTCAGGCAGCTGAGCAGGGATTAAGCATGCAGCTGAGCAAGCGCTAATCCCTTGATTCAGCAGACCCTGATCACGTGACTGAGCAGGCCCTGATCACGTGGCTGAGCATGCACTGATCACGTGACTGAGCATGCACTGATCACGTGACTGAGAGGCACTGATCACGTGACTGAGAGGCACTGATCACGTGACTGAGCATGCACTGATCACGTGACTGAGAGGCACTGATCACGTGACTGAGAGGCGCTGATCACGTGACTGAGGCGCTGATCACGTGACTGAGAGGCGCTGATCACGTGGCTATCATGCACTGATCACGTGCTTCAGGAGGCAATAATCAAAGAGCTGAGCAGGCACTAATCACTTGGCTAAGAGGGCACTAATCACGGAGAGGAGCAGGAAATCGTCAAGGAGCTGAGCAAACTGTAATGAAGTGGTTAAGCAGACTCTAAACACGTGACGCAGCAGGCTCTACACCCGTGACTGAGCAGACACAATTTGGGCAGCTCAGCAGACACCAATGGTGCAGCTCAGCAGACACAAATGGTGCAGCTCAGCAGACACCAATCATGCAGCTCAGCAGGCAATACTCATGGAGCTGAGCAGGCAGGAATCACTCAGCTCAGCAGGCAAAGATCAAGGAGCTGAGCAGGCACGAATCTCGCAGCTCAGCTGGCAAAAATCAAGGAGCTGAGCAGACTGCCATTAAGTGGCTAAGCAGACTCTAAACACGTGACTCAGCAGGCTTGACACCCGTGACTGAGCACACACGAATCTTGCAGCCCAGCAGACAATACTCCTGGAGCTGAGCAGGCAGGAATCACGCAGCTCAGCAGACAGTAATCAAGGAGCTGAGCAGGCACGAATCACGCAGCTCAGCAGGCAATAATCCTGGAGCTGAGCAAGCAGGAATCACGCAGCTCAGCAGGCAATAATCAAGAAGCAGAGCAGGCAGGAATCAGGCAGCTCAGCAGCCAATAAGAAAGAAGCTAGCAGTCAGGAATCGCGCAGCTCAGCAGTCAATAATCATGGAGCTGAGCTGGCAGGAATCACGCAACTCAGCAGGCAATACTCACGGACCTGAGCAGGCAGGAATCACGCAACTTAGCAGGCAATAATAATTGGAGCTGAAGGCTGTAATGAACTGGATAAGCAGACTCTAATCACGTGATTCAGCCGGCTCTTCTCTGGGGACTGAGCAGGCACTTATTATGCAGCTCAGCAAGCAAAAATCATGGAGCTGAGCAAGCAGGAATCACGCAGCTCAGCAGGCAATAAATATGGAGCTGAGCAAGCAGGAATCACGCAGCTCAGCAGGCAATAATCAAGAAGCTGAGCAGGCAGGAATCACGCAGCTTAGCAGGCAATAATCATGGAGCTGAGCAGACTGTAATGAAGTGGCTAAGCAGACTCTAATCACGTCACTCAGCCGGCTCCTAACCCGGTCTTGAGCAGGCACTAATCACGCAGCTGAGCAGGGACTAATCACACAGCTGATCAGGCACGAGTCAGGCAGCTGAGCAGGGATTAAGCATGCAGCTGAGCAAGCGCTAATCCCTTGATTCAGCAGACCCTGATCACGTGACTGAGCAGGCCCTGATCACGTGGCTGAGCATGCACTGATCACGTGACTGAGCATGCACTGATCACGTGACTGAGAGGCACTGATCACGTGACTGAGAGGCACTGATCACGTGACTGAGCATGCACTGATCACGTGACTGAGAGGCACTGATCACGTGACTGAGAGGCGCTGATCACGTGACTGAGGGGCGCTGATCACGTGACTGAGAGGCGCTGATCACGTGGCTATCATGCACTGATCACGTGCTTCAGGAGGCAATAATCAAAGAGCTGAGCAGGCACTAATCACTTGGCTAAGAGGGCACTAATCACGGAGAGGAGCAGGAAATCGTCAAGGAGCTGAGCAAACTGTAATGAAGTGGTTAAGCAGAGTCTAAACACGTGACGCAGCAGGCTCTACACCCGTGACTGAGCAGACACAATTTGGGCAGCTCAGCAGACACCAATGGTGCAGCTCAGCAGACACAAATGGTGCAGCTCAGCAGACACCAATCATGCAGCTCAGCAGGCAATACTCATGGAGCTGAGCAGGCAGGAATCACTCAGCTCAGCAGGCAAAGATCAAGGAGCTGAGCAGACTGCCATTAAGTGGCTAAGCAGACTCTAAACACGTGACTCAGCAGGCTTGACACCCGTGACTGAGCACACACGAATCTTGCAGCCCAGCAGACAATACTCCTGGAGCTGAGCAGGCAGGAATCACGCAGCTCAGCAGACAGTAATCAAGGAGCTGAGCAGGCACGAATCACGCAGCTCAGCAGGCAATAATCCTGGAGCTGAGCAAGCAGGAATCACGCAGCTCAGCAGGCAATAATCAAGAAGCAGAGCAGGCAGGAATCAGGCAGCTCAGCAGCCAATAAGCAAGAAGCTAGCAGTCAGGAATCGCGCAGCTCAGCAGGCAATAATCATGGAGCTGAGCTGGCAGGAATCACGCAACTTAGCAGGCAATAATAATTGGAGCTGAAGGCTGTAATGAACTGGATAAGCAGACTCTAATCACGTGATTCAGCCGGCTCCTCTCTGGGGACTGAGCAGGCACTTATTATGCAGCTCAGCAAGCAAAAATCATGGAGCTGAGCAAGCAGGAATCACGCAGCACAGCAGGCAATAATCATGGAGCTGAGCAAACAGGAATCACGCAGCTCAGCATGCAATAATCAAGAAGCTGAGCAGGCAGGAATCACGCAGCTCAGCAGGCAATAAATATGGAGCTGAGCAAGCAGGAATCACGCAGCTCAGCAGGCAATAATCAAGAAGCTGAGCAGGCAGGAATCACGCAGCTTAGCAGGCAATAATCATGGAGCTGAGCAGACTGTAATGAAGTGGCTAAGCAGACTCTAATCACGTCACTCAGCCGGCTCCTAACCCGGTCTTGAGCAGGCACTAATCACGCAGCTGAGCAGGGACTAATCACACAGCTGATCAGGCACGAGTCAGGCAGCTGAGCAGGGATTAAGCATGCAGCTGAGCAAGCGCTAATCCCTTGATTCAGCAGACCCTGATCACGTGACTGAGCAGGCCCTGATCACGTGGCTGAGCATGCACTGATCACGTGACTGAGCATGCACTGATCACGTGACTGAGAGGCACTGATCACGTGACTGAGAGGCACTGATCACGTGACTGAGCATGCACTGATCACGTGACTGAGAGGCACTGATCACGTGACTGAGAGGCGCTGATCACGTGACTGAGGGGCGCTGATCACATGACTGAGAGGCGCTGATCACGTGGCTATCATGCACTGATCACGTGCTTCAGGAGGCAATAATCAAAGAGCTGAGCAGGCACTAATCACTTGGCTAAGAGGGCACTAATCACGGAGAGGAGCAGGAAATCGTCAAGGAGCTGAGCAAACTGTAATGAAGTGGTTAAGCAGACTCTAAACACGTGACGCAGCAGGCTCTACACCCGTGACTGAGCAGACACAATTTGGGCAGCTCAGCAGACACCAATGGTGCAGCTCAGCAGACACAAATGGTGCAGCTCAGCAGACACCAATCATGCAGCTCAGCAGGCAATACTCATGGAGCTGAGCAGGCAGGAATCACTCAGCTCAGCAGGCAAAGATCAAGGAGCTGAGCAGGCACGAATCTCGCAGCTCAGCTGGCAAAAATCAAGGAGCTGAGCAGACTGCCATTAAGTGGCTAAGCAGACTCTAAACACGTGACTCAGCAGGCTTGACACCCGTGACTGAGCACACACGAATCTTGCAGCCCAGCAGACAATACTCCTGGAGCTGAGCAGGCAGGAATCACGCAGCTCAGCAGACAGTAATCAAGGAGCTGAGCAGGCACGAATCACGCAGCTCAGCAGGCAATAATCCTGGAGCTGAGCAAGCAGGAATCACGCAGCTCAGCAGGCAATAATCAAGAAGCAGAGCAGGCAGGAATCAGGCAGCTCAGCAGCCAATAAGCAAGAAGCTAGCAGTCAGGAATCGCGCAGCTCAGCAGGCAATAATCATGGAGCTGAGCTGGCAGGAATCACGCAACTCAGCAGGCAATACTCACGGACCTGAGCAGGCAGGAATCACGCAACTTAGCAGGCAATAATAATTGGAGCTGAAGGCTGTAATGAACTGGATAAGCAGACTCTAATCACGTGATTCAGCCGGCTCCTCTCTGGGGACTGAGCAGGCACTTATTATGCAGCTCAGCAAGCAAAAATCATGGAGCTGAGCAAGCAGGAATCACGCAGCTCAGCAGGCAATAATCATGGAGCTGAGCAAACAGGAATCACGCAGCTCAGCAGGCAATAATCAAGAAGCTGAGCAGGCATGAATCACGCAGCTCAGCAGGCAATAATCAAGAAGCTGAGCAGGCAGGAATCAGGCAGCTCAGCAGCCAATAAGCAAGAAGCTAGCAGTCAGGAATCGCGCAGCTCAGCAGGCAATAATCATGGAGCTGAGCTGGCAGGAATCACGCAACTCAGCAGGCAATACTCACGGACCTGAGCAGGCAGGAATCACGCAACTTAGCAGGCAATAATAATTGGAGCTGAAGGCTGTAATGAACTGGATAAGCAGACTCTAATCACGTGATTCAGCCGGCTCCTCTCTGGGGACTGAGCAGGCACTTATTATGCAGCTCAGCAAGCAAAAATCATGGAGCTGAGCAAGCAGGAATCACGCAGCTCAGCAGGCAATAATCATGGAGCTGAGCAAACAGGAATCACGCAGCTCAGCATGCAATAATCAAGAAGCTGAGCAGGCAGGAATCACGCAGCTCAGCAGGCAATAAATATGGAGCTGAGCAAGCAGGAATCACGCAGCTCAGCAGGCAATAATCAAGAAGCTGAGCAGGCAGGAATCACGCAGCTTAGCAGGCAATAATCATGGAGCTGAGCAGACTGTAATGAAGTGGCTAAGCAGACTCTAATCACGTCACTCAGCCGGCTCCTAACCCGGTCTTGAGCAGGCACTAATCACGCAGCTGAGCAGGGACTAATCACACAGCTGATCAGGCACGAGTCAGGCAGCTGAGCAGGGATTAAGCATGCAGCTGAGCAAGCGCTAATCCCTTGATTCAGCAGACCCTGATCACGTGACTGAGCAGGCCCTGATCACGTGGCTGAGCATGCACTGATCACGTGACTGAGCATGCACTGATCACGTGACTGAGAGGCACTGATCACGTGACTGAGAGGCACTGATCACGTGACTGAGCATGCACTGATCACGTGACTGAGAGGCACTGATCACGTGACTGAGAGGCGCTGATCACGTGACTGAGAGGCGCTGATCACGTGGCTATCATGCACTGATCACGTGCTTCAGGAGGCAATAATCAAAGAGCTGAGCAGGCACTAATCACTTGGCTAAGAGGGCACTAATCACGGAGAGGAGCAGGAAATCGTCAAGGAGCTGAGCAAACTGTAATGAAGTGGTTAAGCAGAGTCTAAACACGTGACGCAGCAGGCTCTACACCCGTGACTGAGCAGACACAATTTGGGCAGCTCAGCAGACACCAATGGTGCAGCTCAGCAGACACAAATGGTGCAGCTCAGCAGACACCAATCATGCAGCTCAGCAGGCAATACTCATGGAGCTGAGCAGGCAGGAATCACTCAGCTCAGCAGGCAAAGATCAAGGAGCTGAGCAGACTGCCATTAAGTGGCTAAGCAGACTCTAAACACGTGACTCAGCAGGCTTGACACCCGTGACTGAGCACACACGAATCTTGCAGCCCAGCAGACAATACTCCTGGAGCTGAGCAGGCAGGAATCACGCAGCTCAGCAGACAGTAATCAAGGAGCTGAGCAGGCACGAATCACGCAGCTCAGCAGGCAATAATCCTGGAGCTGAGCAAGCAGGAATCACGCAGCTCAGCAGGCAATAATCAAGAAGCAGAGCAGGCAGGAATCAGGCAGCTCAGCAGCCAATAAGCAAGAAGCTAGCAGTCAGGAATCGCGCAGCTCAGCAGGCAATAATCATGGAGCTGAGCTGGCAGGAATCACGCAACTTAGCAGGCAATAATAATTGGAGCTGAAGGCTGTAATGAACTGGATAAGCAGACTCTAATCACGTGATTCAGCCGGCTCCTCTCTGGGGACTGAGCAGGCACTTATTATGCAGCTCAGCAAGCAAAAATCATGGAGCTGAGCAAGCAGGAATCACGCAGCACAGCAGTCAATAATCATGGAGCTGAGCAAACAGGAATCACGCAGCTCAGCATGCAATAATCAAGAAGCTGAGCAGGCAGGAATCACGCAGCTCAGCAGGCAATAAATATGGAGCTGAGCAAGCAGGAATCACGCAGCTCAGCAGGCAATAATCAAGAAGCTGAGCAGGCAGGAATCACGCAGCTTGGCAGGCAATAATCATGGAGCTGAGCAGACTGTAATGAAGTGGCTAAGCAGACTCTAATCACGTCACTCAGCCGGCTCCTAACCCGGTCTTGAGCAGGCACTAATCACGCAGCTGAGCAGGGACTAATCACACAGCTGATCAGGCACGAGTCAGGCAGCTGAGCAGGGATTAAGCATGCAGCTGAGCAAGCGCTAATCCCTTGATTCAGCAGACCCTGATCACGTGACTGAGCAGGCCCTGATCACGTGGCTGAGCATGCACTGATCACGTGACTGAGCATGCACTGATCACGTGACTGAGAGGCACTGATCACGTGACTGAGAGGCACTGATCACGTGACTGAGCATGCACTGATCACGTGACTGAGAGGCACTGATCACGTGACTGAGAGGCGCTGATCACGTGACTGAGGGGCGCTGATCACATGACTGAGAGGCGCTGATCACGTGGCTATCATGCACTGATCACGTGCTTCAGGAGGCAATAATCAAAGAGCTGAGCAGGCACTAATCACTTGGCTAAGAGGGCACTAATCACGGAGAGGAGCAGGAAATCGTCAAGGAGCTGAGCAAACTGTAATGAAGTGGTTAAGCAGACTCTAAACACGTGACGCAGCAGGCTCTACACCCGTGACTGAGCAGACACAATTTGGGCAGCTCAGCAGACACCAATGGTGCAGCTCAGCAGACACAAATGGTGCAGCTCAGCAGACACCAATCATGCAGCTCAGCAGGCAATACTCATGGAGCTGAGCAGGCAGGAATCACTCAGCTCAGCAGGCAAAGATCAAGGAGCTGAGCAGGCACGAATCTCGCAGCTCAGCTGGCAAAAATCAAGGAGCTGAGCAGACTGCCATTAAGTGGCTAAGCAGACTCTAAACACGTGACTCAGCAGGCTTGACACCCGTGACTGAGCACACACGAATCTTGCAGCCCAGCAGACAATACTCCTGGAGCTGAGCAGGCAGGAATCACGCAGCTCAGCAGACAGTAATCAAGGAGCTGAGCAGGCACGAATCACGCAGCTCAGCAGGCAATAATCCTGGAGCTGAGCAAGCAGGAATCACGCAGCTCAGCAGGCAATAATCAAGAAGCAGAGCAGGCAGGAATCAGGCAGCTCAGCAGCCAATAAGCAAGAAGCTAGCAGTCAGGAATCGCGCAGCTCAGCAGGCAATAATCATGGAGCTGAGCTGGCAGGAATCACGCAACTCAGCAGGCAATACTCACGGACCTGAGCAGGCAGGAATCACGCAGCTCAGCAGGCAATAATAATTGGAGCTGAAGGCTGTAATGAACTGGATAAGCAGACTCTAATCACGTGATTCAGCCGGCTCCTCTCTGGGGACTGAGCAGGCACTTATTATGCAGCTCAGCAAGCAAAAATCATGGAGCTGAGCAAGCAGGAATCACGCAGCTCAGCAGGCAATAATCATGGAGCTGAGCAGGCAGGAATCACGCAGCTCAGCAGGCAATAATCAAGAAGCTGAGCAGGCAGGAATCACGCAGCTCAGCAGGCAATAATCAAGAAGCAGAGCAGGCAGGAATCAGGCAGCTCAGCAGCCAATAAGCAAGAAGCTAGCAGTCAGGAATCGCGCAGCTCAGCAGGCAATAATCATGGAGCTGAGCTGGCAGGAATCACGCAACTCAGCAGGCAATACTCACGGACCTGAGCAGGCAGGAATCACGCAACTTAGCAGGCAATAATAATTGGAGCTGAAGGCTGTAATGAACTGGATAAGCAGACTCTAATCACGTGATTCAGCCGGCTCCTCTCTGGGGACTGAGCAGGCACTTATTATGCAGCTCAGCAAGCAAAAATCATGGAGCTGAGCAAGCAGGAATCACGCAGCTCAGCAGGCAATAATCATGGAGCTGAGCAAACAGGAATCACGCAGCTCAGCATGCAATAATCAAGCAGCTGAGCAGGCAGGAATCACGCAGCTCAGCAGGCAATAAATATGGAGCTGAGCAAGCAGGAATCACGCAGCTCAGCAGGCAATAATCAAGAAGCTGAGCAGGCAGGAATCACGCAGCTTAGCAGGCAATAATCATGGAGCTGAGCAGACTGTAATGAAGTGGCTAAGCAGACTCTAATCACGTCACTCAGCCGGCTCCTAACCCGGTCTTGAGCAGGCACTAATCACGCAGCTGAGCAGGGACTAATCACACAGCTGATCAGGCACGAGTCAGGCAGCTGAGCAGGGATTAAGCATGCAGCTGAGCAAGCGCTAATCCCTTGATTCAGCAGACCCTGATCACGTGACTGAGCAGGCCCTGATCACGTGGCTGAGCATGCACTGATCACGTGACTGAGCATGCACTGATCACGTGACTGAGAGGCACTGATCACGTGACTGAGAGGCACTGATCACGTGACTGAGCATGCACTGATCACGTGACTGAGAGGCACTGATCACGTGACTGAGAGGCGCTGATCACGTGACTGAGGGGCGCTGATCACGTGACTGAGAGGCGCTGATCACGTGGCTATCATGCACTGATCACGTGCTTCAGGAGGCAATAATCAAAGAGCTGAGCAGGCACTAATCACTTGGCTAAGAGGGCACTAATCACGGAGAGGAGCAGGAAATCGTCAAGGAGCTGAGCAAACTGTAATGAAGTGGTTAAGCAGACTCTAAACACGTGACGCAGCAGGCTCTACACCCGTGACTGAGCAGACACAATTTGGGCAGCTCAGCAGACACCAATGGTGCAGCTCAGCAGACACAAATGGTGCAGCTCAGCAGACACCAATCATGCAGCTCAGCAGGCAATACTCATGGAGCTGAGCAGGCAGGAATCACTCAGCTCAGCAGGCAAAGATCCAGGAGCTGAGCAGGCACGAATCTCGCAGCTCAGCTGGCAAAAATCAAGGAGCTGAGCAGACTGCCATTAAGTGGCTAAGCAGACTCTAAACACGTGACTCAGCAGGCTTGACACCCGTGACTGAGCACACACGAATCTTGCAGCCCAGCAGACAATACTCCTGGAGCTGAGCAGGCAGGAATCACGCAGCTCAGCAGACAGTAATCAAGGAGCTGAGCAGGCACGAATCACGCAGCTCAGCAGGCAATAATCCTGGAGCTGAGCAAGCAGGAATCACGCAGCTCAGCAGGCAATAATCAAGAAGCAGAGCAGGCAGGAATCAGGCAGCTCAGCAGCCAATAAGCAAGAAGCTAGCAGTCAGGAATCGCGCAGCTCAGCAGGCAATAATCATGGAGCTGAGCTGGCAGGAATCACGCAACTTAGCAGGCAATAATAATTGGAGCTGAAGGCTGTAATGAACTGGATAAGCAGACTCTAATCACGTGATTCAGCCGGCTCCTCTCTGGGGACTGAGCAGGCACTTATTATGCAGCTCAGCAAGCAAAAATCATGGAGCTGAGCAAGCAGGAATCACGCAGCACAGCAGGCAATAATCATGGAGCTGAGCAAACAGGAATCACGCAGCTCAGCATGCAATAATCAAGAAGCTGAGCAGGCAGGAATCACGCAGCTCAGCAGGCAATAAATATGGAGCTGAGCAAGCAGGAATCACGCAGCTCAGCAGGCAATAATCAAGAAGCTGAGCAGGCAGGAATCACGCAGCTTAGCAGGCAATAATCATGGAGCTGAGCAGACTGTAATGAAGTGGCTAAGCAGACTCTAATCACGTCACTCAGCCGGCTCCTAACCCGGTCTTGAGCAGGCACTAATCACGCAGCTGAGCAGGGACTAATCACACAGCTGATCAGGCACGAGTCAGGCAGCTGAGCAGGGATTAAGCATGCAGCTGAGCAAGCGCTAATCCCTTGATTCAGCAGACCCTGATCACGTGACTGAGCAGGCCCTGATCACGTGGCTGAGCATGCACTGATCACGTGACTGAGCATGCACTGATCACGTGACTGAGAGGCACTGATCACGTGACTGAGAGGCACTGATCACGTGACTGAGCATGCACTGATCACGTGACTGAGAGGCACTGATCACCTGACTGAGAGGCGCTGATCACGTGACTGAGAGGCGCTGATCACGTGGCTATCATGCACTGATCACGTGCTTCAGGAGGCAATAATCAAAGAGCTGAGCAGGCACTAATCACTTGGCTAAGAGGGCACTAATCACGGAGAGGAGCAGGAAATCGTCAAGGAGCTGAGCAAACTGTAATGAAGTGGTTAAGCAGACTCTAAACACGTGACGCAGCAGGCTCTACACCCGTGACTGAGCAGACACAATTTGGGCAGCTCAGCAGACACCAATGGTGCAGCTCAGCAGACACAAATGGTGCAGCTCAGCAGACACCAATCATGCAGCTCAGCAGGCAATACTCATGGAGCTGAGCAGGCAGGAATCACTCAGCTCAGCAGGCAAAGATCAAGGAGCTGAGCAGGCACGAATCTCGCAGCTCAGCTGGCAAAAATCAAGGAGCTGAGCAGACTGCCATTAAGTGGCTAAGCAGACTCTAAACACGTGACTCAGCAGGCTTGACACCCGTGACTGAGCACACACGAATCTTGCAGCCCAGCAGACAATACTCCTGGAGCTGAGCAGGCAGGAATCACGCAGCTCAGCAGACAGTAATCAAGGAGCTGAGCAGGCACGAATCACGCAGCTCAGCAGGCAATAATCCTGGAGCTGAGCAAGCAGGAATCACGCAGCTCAGCAGGCAATAATCAAGAAGCAGAGCAGGCAGGAATCAGGCAGCTCAGCAGCCAATAAGCAAGAAGCTAGCAGTCAGGAATCGCGCAGCTCAGCAGGCAATAATCATGGAGCTGAGCTGGCAGGAATCACGCAACTCAGCAGGCAATAATAATTGGAGCTGAAGGCTGTAATGAACTGGATAAGCAGACTCTTATCACGTGATTCAGCCGGCTCCTCTCTGGGGACTGAGCAGGCACTTATTATGCAGCTCAGCAAGCAAAAATCATGGAGCTGAGCAAGCAGGAATCACGCAGCTCAGCAGGCAATAATCATGGAGCTGAGCAAACAGGAATCACGCAGCTCAGCATGCAATAATCAAGAAGCTGAGCAGGCAGGAATCACGCAGCTCAGCAGGCAATAAATATGGAGCTGAGCAAGCAGGAATCACGCAGCTCAGCAGGCAATAATCAAGAAGCTGAGCAGGCAGGAATCACGCAGCTTAGCAGGCAATAATCATGGAGCTGAGCAGACTGTAATGAAGTGGCTAAGCAGACTCTAATCACGTCACTCAGCCGGCTCCTAACCCGGTCTTGAGCAGGCACTAATCACGCAGCTGAGCAGGGACTAATCACACAGCTGATCAGGCACGAGTCAGGCAGCTGAGCAGGGATTAAGCATGCAGCTGAGCAAGCGCTAATCCCTTGATTCAGCAGACCCTGATCACGTGACTGAGCAGGCCCTGATCACGTGGCTGAGCATGCACTGATCACGTGACTGAGCATGCACTGATCACGTGACTGAGAGGCACTGATCACGTGACTGAGAGGCACTGATCACGTGACTGAGCATGCACTGATCACGTGACTGAGAGGCACTGATCACGTGACTGAGAGGCGCTGATCACGTGACTGAGGGCGCTGATCACGTGACTGAGAGGCGCTGATCACGTGGCTATCATGCACTGATCACGTGCTTCAGGAGGCAATAATCAAAGAGCTGAGCAGGCACTAATCACTTGGCTAAGAGGGCACTAATCACGGAGAGGAGCAGGAAATCGTCAAGGAGCTGAGCAAACTGTAATGAAGTGGTTAAGCAGACTCTAAACACGTGACGCAGCAGGCTCTACACCCGTGACTGAGCAGACACAATTTGGGCAGCTCAGCAGACACCAATGGTGCAGCTCAGCAGACACAAATGGTGCAGCTCAGCAGACACCAATCATGCAGCTCAGCAGGCAATACTCATGGAGCTGAGCAGGCAGGAATCACTCAGCTCAGCAGGCAAAGATCAAGGAGCTGAGCAGGCACGAATCTCGCAGCTCAGCTGGCAAAAATCAAGGAGCTGAGCAGACTGCCATTAAGTGGCTAAGCAGACTCTAAACACGTGACTCAGCAGGCTTGACACCCGTGACTGAGCACACACGAATCTTGCAGCCCAGCAGACAATACTCCTGGAGCTGAGCAGGCAGGAATCACGCAGCTCAGCAGACAGTAATCAAGGAGCTGAGCAGGCACGAATCACGCAGCTCAGCAGGCAATAATCCTGGAGCTGAGCAAGCAGGAATCACGCAGCTCAGCAGGCAATAATCAAGAAGCAGAGCAGGCAGGAATCAGGCAGCTCAGCAGCCAATAAGCAAGAAGCTAGCAGTCAGGAATCGCGCAGCTCAGCAGTCAATAATCATGGAGCTGAGCTGGCAGGAATCACGCAACTCAGCAGGCAATACTCACGGACCTGAGCAGGCAGGAATCACGCAACTTAGCAGGCAATAATAATTGGAGCTGAAGGCTGTAATGAACTGGATAAGCAGACTCTAATCACGTGATTCAGCCGGCTCTTCTCTGGGGACTGAGCAGGCACTTATTATGCAGCTCAGCAAGCAAAAATCATGGAGCTGAGCAAGCAGGAATCACGCAGCTCAGCAGGCAATAATTATGGAGCTGAGCAAGCAGGAATCACGCAGCTCAGCAGGCAATAATCAAGAAGCTGAGCAGGCAGGAATCACGCAGCTTAGCAGGCAATAATCATGGAGCTGAGCAGACTGTAATGAAGTGGCTAAGCAGACTCTAATCACGTCACTCAGCCGGCTCCTAACCCGGTCTTGAGCAGGCACTAATCACGCAGCTGAGCAGGGACTAATCACACAGCTGATCAGGCACGAGTCAGGCAGCTGAGCAGGGATTAAGCATGCAGCTGAGCAAGCGCTAATCCCTTGATTCAGCAGACCCTGATCACGTGACTGAGCAGGCCCTGATCACGTGGCTGAGCATGCACTGATCACGTGACTGAGCATGCACTGATCACGTGACTGAGAGGCACTGATCACGTGACTGAGAGGCACTGATCACGTGACTGAGCATGCACTGATCACGTGACTGAGAGGCACTGATCACGTGACTGAGAGGCGCTGATCACGTGACTGAGGGGCGCTGATCACGTGACTGAGAGGCGCTGATCACGTGGCTATCATGCACTGATCACGTGCTTCAGGAGGCAATAATCAAAGAGCTGAGCAGGCACTAATCACTTGGCTAAGAGGGCACTAATCACGGAGAGGAGCAGGAAATCGTCAAGGAGCTGAGCAAACTGTAATGAAGTGGTTAAGCAGACTCTAAACACGTGACGCAGCAGGCTCTACACCCGTGACTGAGCAGACACAATTTGGGCAGCTCAGCAGACACCAATGGTGCAGCTCAGCAGACACAAATGGTGCAGCTCAGCAGACACCAATCATGCAGCTCAGCAGGCAATACTCATGGAGCTGAGCAGGCAGGAATCACTCAGCTCAGCAGGCAAAGATCAAGGAGCTGAGCAGGCACGAATCTCGCAGCTCAGCTGGCAAAAATCAAGGAGCTGAGCAGACTGCCATTAAGTGGCTAAGCAGACTCTAAACACGTGACTCAGCAGGCTTGACACCCGTGACTGAGCACACACGAATCTTGCAGCCCAGCAGACAATACTCCTGGAGCTGAGCAGGCAGGAATCACGCAGCTCAGCAGTCAGTAATCAAGGAGCTGAGCAGGCACGAATCACGCAGCTCAGCAGGCAATAATCCTGGAGCTGAGCAAGCAGGAATCACGCAGCTCAGCAGGCAATAATCAAGAAGCAGAGCAGGCAGGAATCAGGCAGCTCAGCAGCCAATAAGCAAGAAGCTAGCAGTCAGGAATCGCGCAGCTCAGCAGGCAATAATCATGGAGCTGAGCTGGCAGGAATCACGCAGCTCAGCAGGCAATACTCACGGACCTGAGCTGGCAGGAATCACGCAACTTAGCAGGCAATAATAATTGGAGCTGAAGGCTGTAATGAACTGGATAAGCAGACTCTTATCACGTGATTCAGCCGGCTCCTCTCTGGGGACTGAGCAGGCACTTATTATGCAGCTCAGCAAGCAAAAATCATGGAGCTGAGCAAGCAGGAATCACGCAGCTCAGCAGGCAATAATCATGGAGCTGAGCAAACAGGAATCACGCAGCTCAGCATGCAATAATCAAGAAGCTGAGCAGGCAGGAATCACGCAGCTTAGCAGGCAATAATCATGGAGCTGAGCAGACTGTAATGAAGTGGCTAAGCAGACTCTAATCACGTCACTCAGCCGGCTCCTAACCCGGTCTTGAGCAGGCACTAATCACGCAGCTGAGCAGGGACTAATCACACAGCTGATCAGGCACGAGTCAGGCAGCTGAGCAGGGATTAAGCATGCAGCTGAGCAAGCGCTAATCCCTTGATTCAGCAGACCCTGATCACGTGACTGAGCAGGCCCTGATCACGTGGCTGAGCATGCACTGATCACGTGACTGAGCATGTACTGATCACGTGACTGAGAGGCACTGATCACGTGACTGAGAGGCACTGATCACGTGACTGAGCATGCACTGATCACGTGACTGAGAGGCACTGATCACGTGACTGAGGGCGCTGATCACGTGACTGAGAGGCGCTGATCACGTGGCTATCATGCACTGATCACGTGCTTCAGGAGGCAATAATCAAAGAGCTGAGCAGGCACTAATCACTTGGCTAAGAGGGCACTAATCACGGAGAGGAGCAGGAAATCGTCAAGGAGCTGAGCAAACTGTAATGAAGTGGTTAAGCAGACTCTAAACACGTGACGCAGCAGGCTCTACACCCGTGACTGAGCAGACACAATTTGGGCAGCTCAGCAGACACCAATGGTGCAGCTCAGCAGACACAAATGGTGCAGCTCAGCAGACACCAATCATGCAGCTCAGCAGGCAATACTCATGGAGCTGAGCAGGCAGGAATCACTCAGCTCAGCAGGCAAAGATCAAGGAGCTGAGCAGACTGCCATTAAGTGGCTAAGCAGACTCTAAACACGTGACTCAGCAGGCTTGACACCCGTGACTGAGCACACACGAATCTTGCAGCCCAGCAGACAATACTCCTGGAGCTGAGCAGGCAGGAATCACGCAGCTCAGCAGACAGTAATCAAGGAGCTGAGCAGGCACGAATCACGCAGCTCAGCAGGCAATAATCCTGGAGCTGAGCAAGCAGGAATCACGCAGCTCAGCAGGCAATAATCAAGAAGCAGAGCAGGCAGGAATCAGGCAGCTCAGCAGCCAATAAGCAAGAAGCTAGCAGTCAGGAATCGCGCAGCTCAGCAGGCAATAATCATGGAGCTGAGCTGGCAGGAATCACGCAACTCAGCAGGCAATACTCACGGACCTGAGCAGGCAGGAATCACGCAACTTAGCAGGCAATAATAATTGGAGCTGAAGGCTGTAATGAACTGGATAAGCAGACTCTAATCACGTGATTCAGCCGGCTCCTCTCTGGGGACTGAGCAGGCACTTATTATGCAGCTCAGCAAGCAAAAATCATGGAGCTGAGCAAGCAGGAATCACGCAGCTCAGCAGGCAATAATCATGGAGCTGAGCAAACAGGAATCACGCAGCTCAGCATGCAATAATCAAGAAGCTGAGCAGGCAGGAATCACGCAGCTCAGCAGGCAATAAATATGGAGCTGAGCAAGCAGGAATCACGCAGCTCAGCAGGCAATAATCAAGAAGCTGAGCAGGCAGGAATCACGCAGCTTAGCAGGCAATAATCATGGAGCTGAGCAGACTGTAATGAAGTGGCTAAGCAGACTCTAATCACGTCACTCAGCCGGCTCCTAACCCGGTCTTGAGCAGGCACTAATCACGCAGCTGAGCAGGGACTAATCACACAGCTGATCAGGCACGAGTCAGGCAGCTGAGCAGGGATTAAGCATGCAGCTGAGCAAGCGCTAATCCCTTGATTCAGCAGACCCTGATCACGTGACTGAGCAGGCCCTGATCACGTGGCTGAGCATGCACTGATCACGTGACTGAGCATGCACTGATCACGTGACTGAGAGGCACTGATCACGTGACTGAGAGGCACTGATCACGTGACTGAGCATGCACTGATCACGTGACTGAGAGGCACTGATCACGTGACTGAGAGGCGCTGATCACGTGACTGAGGGGCGCTGATCACGTGACTGAGAGGCGCTGATCACGTGGCTATCATGCACTGATCACGTGCTTCAGGAGGCAATAATCAAAGAGCTGAGCAGGCACTAATCACTTGGCTAAGAGGGCACTAATCACGGAGAGGAGCAGGAAATCGTCAAGGAGCTGAGCAAACTGTAATGAAGTGGTTAAGCAGACTCTAAACACGTGACGCAGCAGGCTCTACACCCGTGACTGAGCAGACACAATTTGGGCAGCTCAGCAGACACCAATGGTGCAGCTCAGCAGACACAAATGGTGCAGCTCAGCAGACACCAATCATGCAGCTCAGCAGGCAATACTCATGGAGCTGAGCAGGCAGGAATCACTCAGCTCAGCAGGCAAAGATCAAGGAGCTGAGCAGACTGCCATTAAGTGGCTAAGCAGACTCTAAACACGTGACTCAGCAGGCTTGACACCCGTGACTGAGGACACACGAATCTTGCAGCCCAGCAGACAATACTCCTGGAGCTGAGCAGGCAGGAATC
The DNA here is from genome assembly GCF_032452875.1 of Bos javanicus. Classification (NCBI taxonomy): domain Eukaryota; kingdom Metazoa; phylum Chordata; class Mammalia; order Artiodactyla; family Bovidae; genus Bos; species Bos javanicus. The sequence continues at coordinate 148,705 of NW_026894181.1, forward strand.
ACGCAGCTCAGCAGACAGTAATCAAGGAGCTGAGCAGGCACGAATCACGCAGCTCAGCAGGCAATAATCCTGGAGCTGAGCAAGCAGGAATCACGCAGCTCAGCAGGCAATAATCAAGAAGCAGAGCAGGCAGGAATCAGGCAGCTCAGCAGCCAATAAGCAAGAAGCTAGCAGTCAGGAATCGCGCAGCTCAGCAGGCAATAATCATGGAGCTGAGCTGGCAGGAATCACGCAACTCAGCAGGCAATACTCACGGACCTGAGCAGGCAGGAATCACGCAACTTAGCAGGCAATAATAATTGGAGCTGAAGGCTGTAATGAACTGGATAAGCAGACTCTAATCACGTGATTCAGCCGGCTCCTCTCTGGGGACTGAGCAGGCACTTATTATGCAGCTCAGCAAGCAAAAATCATGGAGCTGAGCAAGCAGGAATCACGCAGCTCAGCATGCAATAATCAAGTAGCTGAGCAGGCAGGAATCACGCAGCTCAGCAGGCAATAAATATGGAGCTGAGCAAGCAGGAATCACGCAGCTCAGCAGGCAATAATCAAGAAGCTGAGCAGGCAGGAATCACGCAGCTTAGCAGGCAATAATCATGGAGCTGAGCAGACTGTAATGAAGTGGCTAAGCAGACTCTAATCACGTCACTCAGCCGGCTCCTAACCCGGTCTTGAGCAGGCACTAATCACGCAGCTGAGCAGGGACTAATCACACAGCTGATCAGGCACGAGTCAGGCAGCTGAGCAGGGATTAAGCATGCAGCTGAGCAAGCGCTAATCCCTTGATTCAGCAGACCCTGATCACGTGACTGAGCAGGCCCTGATCACGTGGCTGAGCATGCACTGATCACGTGACTGAGCATGCACTGATCACGTGACTGAGAGGCACTGATCACGTGACTGAGAGGCACTGATCACGTGACTGAGCATGCACTGATCACGTGACTGAGAGGCACTGATCACGTGACTGAGAGGCGCTGATCACGTGACTGAGGGGCGCTGATCACGTGACTGAGAGGCGCTGATCACGTGGCTATCATGCACTGATCACGTGCTTCAGGAGGCAATAATCAAAGAGCTGAGCAGGCACTAATCACTTGGCTAAGAGGGCACTAATCACGGAGAGGAGCAGGAAATCGTCAAGGAGCTGAGCAAACTGTAATGAAGTGGTTAAGCAGACTCTAAACACGTGACGCAGCAGGCTCTACACCCGTGACTGAGCAGACACAATTTGGGCAGCTCAGCAGACACCAATGGTGCAGCTCAGCAGACACAAATGGTGCAGCTCAGCAGACACCAATCATGCAGCTCAGCAGGCAATACTCATGGAGCTGAGCAGGCAGGAATCACTCAGCTCAGCAGGCAAAGATCAAGGAGCTGAGCAGACTGCCATTAAGTGGCTAAGCAGACTCTAAACACGTGAGTCAGCAGGCTTGACACCCGTGACTGAGCACACACGAATCTTGCAGCCCAGCAGACAATACTCCTGGAGCTGAGCAGGCAGGAATCACGCAGCTCAGCAGACAGTAATCAAGGAGCTGAGCAGGCACGAATCACGCAGCTCAGCAGGCAATAATCCTGGAGCTGAGCAAGCAGGAATCACGCAGCTCAGCAGGCAATAATCAAGAAGCAGAGCAGGCAGGAATCAGGCAGCTCAGCAGCCAATAAGCAAGAAGCTAGCAGTCAGGAATCGCGCAGCTCAGCAGGCAATAATCATGGAGCTGAGCTGGCAGGAATCACGCAACTCAGCAGGCAATAATAATGGAGCTGAAGGCTGTAATGAACTGGATAAGCAGACTCTAATCACGTGATTCAGCCGGCTCCTCTCTGGGGACTGAGCAGGCACTTATTATGCAGCTCAGCAAGCAAAAATCATGGAGCTGAGCAAGCAGGAATCACGCAGCTCAGCAGGCAATAATCATGGAGCTGAGCAAACAGGAATCACGCAGCTCAGCATGCAATAATCAAGAAGCTGAGCAGGCAGGAATCACGCAGCTCAGCAGGCAATAAATATGGAGCTGAGCAAGCAGGAATCACGCAGCTCAGCAGGCAATAATCAAGAAGCTGAGCAGGCAGGAATCACGCAGCTTAGCAGGCAATAATCATGGAGCTGAGCAGACTGTAATGAAGTGGCTAAGCAGACTCTAATCACGTCACTCAGCCGGCTCCTAACCCGGTCTTGAGCAGGCACTAATCACGCAGCTGAGCAGGGACTAATCACACAGCTGATCAGGCACGAGTCAGGCAGCTGAGCAGGGATTAAGCATGCAGCTGAGCAAGCGCTAATCCCTTGATTCAGCAGACCCTGATCACGTGACTGAGCAGGCCCTGATCACGTGGCTGAGCATGCACTGATCACGTGACTGAGCATGCACTGATCACGTGACTGAGAGGCACTGATCACGTGACTGAGAGGCACTGATCACGTGACTGAGCATGCACTGATCACGTGACTGAGAGGCACTGATCACGTGACTGAGAGGCGCTGATCACGTGACTGAGGGGCGCTGATCACGTGACTGAGAGGCGCTGATCACGTGGCTATCATGCACTGATCACGTGCTTCAGGAGGCAATAATCAAAGAGCTGAGCAGGCACTAATCACTTGGCTAAGAGGGCACTAATCACGGAGAGGAGCAGGAAATCGTCAAGGAGCTGAGCAAACTGTAATGAAGTGGTTAAGCAGACTCTAAACACGTGACGCAGCAGGCTCTACACCCGTGACTGAGCAGACACAATTTGGGCAGCTCAGCAGACACCAATGGTGCAGCTCAGCAGACACAAATGGTGCAGCTCAGCAGACACCAATCATGCAGCTCAGCAGGCAATACTCATGGAGCTGAGCAGGCAGGAATCACTCAGCTCAGCAGGCAAAGATCAAGGAGCTGAGCAGGCACGAATCTCGCAGCTCAGCTGGCAAAAATCAAGGAGCTGAGCAGACTGCCATTAAGTGGCTAAGCAGACTCTAAACACGTGACTCAGCAGGCTTGACACCCGTGACTGAGCACACACGAATCTTGCAGCCCAGCAGACAATACTCCTGGAGCTGAGCAGGCAGGAATCACGCAGCTCAGCAGACAGTAATCAAGGAGCTGAGCAGGCACGAATCACGCAGCTCAGCAGGCAATAATCCTGGAGCTGAGCAAGCAGGAATCACGCAGCTCAGCAGGCAATAATCAAGAAGCAGAGCAGGCAGGAATCAGGCAGCTCAGCAGCCAATAAGCAAGAAGCTAGCAGTCAGGAATCGCGCAGCTCAGCAGGCAATAATCATGGAGCTGAGCTGGCAGGAATCACGCAACTCAGCAGGCAATACTCACGGACCTGAGCAGGCAGGAATCACGCAACTTAGCAGGCAATAATAATTGGAGCTGAAGGCTGTAATGAACTGGATAAGCAGACTCTAATCACGTGATTCAGCCGGCTCCTCTCTGGGGACTGAGCAGGCACTTATTATGCAGCTCAGCAAGCAAAAATCATGGAGCTGAGCAAGCAGGAATCACGCAGCTCAGCAGGCAATAATCATGGAGCTGAGCAAACAGGAATCACGCAGCTCAGCAGGCAATAATCAAGAAGCTGAGCAGGCAGGAATCACGCAGCTCAGCAGGCAATAATCATGAAGCAGAGCAGGCAGGAATCACGCAGCTCAGCAGCCAATAAGCAAGAAGCTGAGCAGGCAGGAATCACGCAGCTCAGCAGGCAATAATCATGGAGCTGAGCTGGCAGGAATCACGCAGCTCAGCAGGCAATACTCACGGACCTGAGCAGGCAGGAATCACGCAGCTTAGCAGGCAATAATAATGGAGCTGAAGGCTGTAATGAACTGGATAAGCAGACTCTAATCACGTGATTCAGCCGGCTCCTCTCTGGGGACTGAGCAGGCACTTGCAGCTCAGCAAGCAAAAATCATGGAGCTGAGCAAGCAGGAATCACGCAGCTCAGCAGGCAATAATCATGGAGCTGAGCAAACAGGAATCACGCAGCTCAGCATGCAATAATCAAGAAGCTGAGCAGGCAGGAATCACGCAGCTCAGCAGGCAATAAAAATGGAGCTGAGCAAGCAGGAATCACGCAGCTCAGCAGGCAATAATCAAGAAGCTGAGCAGGCAGGAATCACGCAGCTTAGCAGGCAATAATCATGGAGCTGAGCAGACTGTAATGAAGTGGCTAAGCAGACTCTAATCACGTCACTCAGCCGGCTCCTAACCCGGTCTTGAGCAGGCACTAATCACGCAGCTGAGCAGGGACTAATCACACAGCTGATCAGGCACGAGTCAGGCAGCTGAGCAGGGATTAAGCATGCAGCTGAGCAAGCGCTAATCCCTTGATTCAGCAGACCCTGATCACGTGACTGAGCAGGCCCTGATCACGTGGCTGAGCATGCACTGATCACGTGACTGAGCATGCACTGATCACGTGACTGAGAGGCACTGATCACGTGACTGAGAGGCACTGATCACGTGACTGAGCATGCACTGATCACGTGACTGAGAGGCACTGATCACGTGACTGAGAGGCGCTGATCACGTGACTGAGGGCGCTGATCACGTGACTGAGAGGCGCTGATCACGTGGCTATCATGCACTGATCACGTGCTTCAGGAGGCAATAATCAAAGAGCTGAGCAGGCACTAATCACTTGGCTAAGAGGGCACTAATCACGGAGAGGAGCAGGAAATCGTCAAGGAGCTGAGCAAACTGTAATGAAGTGGTTAAGCAGACTCTAAACACGTGACGCAGCAGGCTCTACACCCGTGACTGAGCAGACACAATTTGGGCAGCTCAGCAGACACCAATGGTGCAGCTCAGCAGACACAAATGGTGCAGCTCAGCAGACACCAATCATGCAGCTCAGCAGGCAATACTCATGGAGCTGAGCAGGCAGGAATCACTCAGCTCAGCAGGCAAAGATCAAGGAGCTGAGCAGGCAGGAATCTCGCAGCTCAGCTGGCAAAAATCAAGGAGCTGAGCAGACTGCCATTAAGTGGCTAAGCAGACTCTAAACACGTGACTCAGCAGGCTTGACACCGTGACTGAGCACACACGAATCTTGCAGCCCAGCAGACAATACTCCTGGAGCTGAGCAGGCAGGAATCACGCAGCTCAGCAGACAGTAATCAAGGAGCTGAGCAGGCACGAATCACGCAGCTCAGCAGGCAATAATCATGGAGCTGAGCAAGCAGGAATCACGCAGCTCAGCAGGCAATAATCAAGAGCTGAGCAGGCAGGAATCAGGCAGCTCAGCAGCAAATAAGAAGCTGAGCAGGCAGGAATCACGCAGCTCAGCAGGCAATAAATATGGAGCTGAGCAAGCAGGAATCACGCAGCTCAGCAGGCAATAATCAAGAAGCTGAGCAGGCAGGAATCACGCAGCTTAGCAGGCAATAATCATGGAGCTGAGCAGACTGTAATGAAGTGGCTAAGCAGACTCTAATCACGTCACTCAGCCGGCTCCTAACCCGGTCTTGAGCAGGCACTAATCACGCAGCTGAGCAGGGACTAATCACACAGCTGATCAGGCACGAGTCAGGCAGCTGAGCAGGGATTAAGCATGCAGCTGAGCAAGCGCTAATCCCTTGATTCAGCAGACCCTGATCACGTGACTGAGCAGGCCCTGATCACGTGGCTGAGCATGCACTGATCACGTGACTGAGCATGCACTGATCACGTGACTGAGAGGCACTGATCACGTGACTGAGAGGCACTGATCACGTGACTGAGCATGCACTGATCACGTGACTGAGAGGCACTGATCACGTGACTGAGAGGCGCTGATCACGTGACTGAGGGGCGCTGATCACGTGACTGAGAGGCGCTGATCACGTGGCTATCATGCACTGATCACGTGCTTCAGGAGGCAATAATCAAAGAGCTGAGCAGGCACTAATCACTTGGCTAAGAGGGCACTAATCACGGAGAGGAGCAGGAAATCGTCAAGGAGCTGAGCAAACTGTAATGAAGTGGTTAAGCAGACTCTAAACACGTGACGCAGCAGGCTCTACACCCGTGACTTAGCAGACACAATTTGGGCAGCTCAGCAGACACCAATGGTGCAGCTCAGCAGACACAAATGGTGCAGCTCAGCAGACACCAATCATGCAGCTCAGCAGGCAATACTCATGGAGCTGAGCAGGCAGGAATCACTCAGCTCAGCAGGCAAAGATCAAGGAGCTGAGCAGACTGCCATTAAGTGGCTAAGCAGACTCTAAACACGTGACTCAGCAGGCTTGACACCCGTGACTGAGCACACACGAATCTTGCAGCCCAGCAGACAATACTCCTGGAGCTGAGCAGGCAGGAATCACGCAGCTCAGCAGACAGTAATCAAGGAGCTGAGCAGGCACGAATCACGCAGCTCAGCAGGCAATAATCCTGGAGCTGAGCAAGCAGGAATCACGCAGCTCAGCAGGCAATAATCAAGAAGCAGAGCAGGCAGGAATCAGGCAGCTCAGCAGCCAATAAGCAAGAAGCTAGCAGTCAGGAATCGCGCAGCTCAGCAGGCAATAATCATGGAGCTGAGCTGGCAGGAATCACGCAACTCAGCAGGCAATACTCACGGACCTGAGCAGGCAGGAATCACGCAACTTAGCAGGCAATAATAATTGGAGCTGAAGGCTGTAATGAACTGGATAAGCAGACTCTAATCACGTGATTCAGCCGGCTCCTCTCTGGGGACTGAGCAGGCACTTATTATGCAGCTCAGCAAGCAAAAATCATGGAGCTGAGCAAGCAGGAATCACGCAGCTCAGCAGGCAATAATCATGGAGCTGAGCAAACAGGAATCACGCAGCTCAGCATGCAATAATCAAGAAGCTGAGCAGGCAGGAATCACGCAGCTCAGCAGGCAATAAATATGGAGCTGAGCAAGCAGGAATCACGCAGCTCAGCAGGCAATAATCAAGAAGCTGAGCAGGCAGGAATCACGCAGCTTAGCAGGCAATAATCATGGAGCTGAGCAGACTGTAATGAAGTGGCTAAGCAGACTCTAATCACGTCACTCAGCCGGCTCCTAACCCGGTCTTGAGCAGGCACTAATCACGCAGCTGAGCAGGGACTAATCACACAGCTGATCAGGCACGAGTCAGGCAGCTGAGCAGGGATTAAGCATGCAGCTGAGCAAGCGCTAATCCCTTGATTCAGCAGACCCTGATCACGTGACTGAGCAGGCCCTGATCACGTGGCTGAGCATGCACTGATCACGTGACTGAGCATGCACTGATCACGTGACTGAGAGGCACTGATCACGTGACTGAGAGGCACTGATCACGTGACTGAGCATGCACTGATCACGTGACTGAGAGGCACTGATCACGTGACTGAGAGGCGCTGATCACGTGACTGAGGGCGCTGATCACGTGACTGAGAGGCGCTGATCACGTGGCTATCATGCACTGATCACGTGCTTCAGGAGGCAATAATCAAAGAGCTGAGCAGGCACTAATCACTTGGCTAAGAGGGCACTAATCACGGAGAGGAGCAGGAAATCGTCAAGGAGCTGAGCAAACTGTAATGAAGTGGTTAAGCAGACTCTAAACACGTGACGCAGCAGGCTCTACACCCGTGACTGAGCAGACACAATTTGGGCAGCTCAGCAGACACCAATGGTGCAGCTCAGCAGACACAAATGGTGCAGCTCAGCAGACACCAATCATGCAGCTCAGCAGGCAATACTCATGGAGCTGAGCAGGCAGGAATCACTCAGCTCAGCAGGCAAAGATCAAGGAGCTGAGCAGACTGCCATTAAGTGGCTAAGCAGACTCTAAACACGTGACTCAGCAGGCTTGACACCCGTGACTGAGCACACACGAATCTTGCAGCCCAGCAGACAATACTCCTGGAGCTGAGCAGGCAGGAATCACGCAGCTCAGCAGACAGTAATCAAGGAGCTGAGCAGGCACGAATCACGCAGCTCAGCAGGCAATAATCCTGGAGCTGAGCAAGCAGGAATCACGCAGCTCAGCAGGCAATAATCAAGAAGCAGAGCAGGCAGGAATCAGGCAGCTCAGCAGCCAATAAGCAAGAAGCTAGCAGTCAGGAATCGCGCAGCTCAGCAGGCAATAATCATGGAGCTGAGCTGGCAGGAATCACGCAACTCAGCAGGCAATACTCACGGACCTGAGCAGGCAGGAATCACGCAACTTAGCAGGCAATAATAATTGGAGCTGAAGGCTGTAATGAACTGGATAAGCAGACTCTAATCACGTGATTCAGCCGGCTCCTCTCTGGGGACTGAGCAGGCACTTATTATGCAGCTCAGCAAGCAAAAATCATGGAGCTGAGCAAGCAGGAATCACGCAGCTCAGCAGGCAATAATCATGGAGCTGAGCAAACAGGAATCACGCAGCTCAGCATGCAATAATCAAGAAGCTGAGCAGGCAGGAATCACGCAGCTCAGCAGGCAATAAATATGGAGCTGAGCAAGCAGGAATCACGCAGCTCAGCAGGCAATAATCAAGAAGCTGAGCAGGCAGGAATCACGCAGTTTAGCAGGCAATAATCATGGAGCTGAGCAGACTGTAATGAAGTGGCTAAGCAGACTCTAATCACGTCACTCAGCCGGCTCCTAACCCGGTCTTGAGCAGGCACTAATCACGAAGCTGAGCAGGGACTAATCACACAGCTGATCAGGCACGAGTCAGGCAGCTGAGCAGGGATTAAGCATGCAGCTGAGCAAGCGCTAATCCCTTGATTCAGCAGACCCTGATCACGTGACTGAGCAGGCCCTGATCACGTGGCTGAGCATGCACTGATCACGTGACTGAGCATGCACTGATCACGTGACTGAGAGGCACTGATCACGTGACTGAGAGGCACTGATCACGTGACTGAGGGGCGCTGATCACGTGACTGAGAGGCGCTGATCACGTGGCTATCATGCACTGATCACGTGCTTCAGGAGGCAATAATCAAAGAGCTGAGCAGGCACTAATCACTTGGCTAAGAGGGCACTAATCACGGAGAGGAGCAGGAAATCGTCAAGGAGCTGAGCAAACTGTAATGAAGTGGTTAAGCAGAGTCTAAACACGTGACGCAGCAGGCTCTACACCCGTGACTGAGCAGACACAATTTGGGCAGCTCAGCAGACACCAATGGTGCAGCTCAGCAGACACAAATGGTGCAGCTCAGCAGACACCAATCATGCAGCTCAGGAGGCAATACTCATGGAGCTGAGCAGGCAGGAATCACTCAGCTCAGCAGGCAAAGATCAAGGAGCTGAGCAGACTGCCATTAAGTGGCTAAGCAGACTCTAAACACGTGACTCAGCAGGCTTGACACCCGTGACTGAGCACACACGAATCTTGCAGCCCAGCAGACAATACTCCTGGAGCTGAGCAGGCAGGAATCACGCAGCTCAGCAGACAGTAATCAAGGAGCTGAGCAGGCACGAATCACGCAGCTCAGCAGGCAATAATCCTGGAGCTGAGCAGGCAGGAATCACTCAGCTCAGCAGGCAAAGATCAAGGAGCTGAGCAGGCAGGAATCTCGCAGCTCAGCTGGCAAAATCAAGGAGCTGAGCAGACTGCCATTAAGTGGCTAAGCAGACTCTAAACACGTGACTCAGCAGGCTTGACACCCGTGACTGAGCACACACGAATCTTGCAGCCCAGCAGACAATACTCCTGGAGCTGAGCAGGCAGGAATCACGCAGCTCAGCAGGCAATAATCCAGGAGCTGAGCAGGCAGGAATCACGCAGCTCAGCAGGCAATAATCCTGGAGCTGAGCAAGCAGGAATCACGCAGCTCAGCAGGCAATAATCAAGAAGCAGAGCAGGCAGGAATCAGGCAGCTCAGCAGCCAATAAGCAAGAAGCTAGCAGTCAGGAATTGCGCAGCTCAGCAGGCAATAATCATGGAGCTGAGCTGGCAGGAATCACGCAACTCAGCAGGCAATACTCACGGACCTGAGCAGGCAGGAATCACGCAACTTAGCAGGCAATAATAATTGGAGCTGAAGGCTGTAATGAACTGGATAAGCAGACTCTAATCACGTGATTCAGCCGGCTCTTCTCTGGGGACTGAGCAGGCACTTATTATGCAGCTCAGCAAGCAAAAATCATGGAGCTGAGCAAACAGGAATCACGCAGCTCAGCATGCAATAATCAAGAAGCTGAGCAGGCAGGAATCACGCAGCTCAGCAGGCAATAAATATGGAGCTGAGCAAGCAGGAATCACGCAGCTCAGCAGGCAATAATCAAGAAGCTGAGCAGGCAGGAATCACGCAGTTTAGCAGGCAATAATCATGGAGCTGAGCAGACTGTAATGAAGTGGCTAAGCAGACTCTAATCACGTCACTCAGCCGGCTCCTAACCCGGTCTTGAGCAGGCACTAATCACGAAGCTGAGCAGGGACTAATCACACAGCTGATCAGGCACGAGTCAGGCAGCTGAGCAGGGATTAAGCATGCAGCTGAGCAAGCGCTAATCCCTTGATTCAGCAGACCCTGATCACGTGACTGAGCAGGCCCTGATCACGTGGCTGAGCATGCACTGATCACGTGACTGAGCATGCACTGATCACGTGACTGAGAGGCACTGATCACGTGACTGAGAGGCACTGATCACGTGACTGAGCATGCACTGATCACGTGACTGAGAGGCACTGATCACGTGACTGAGAGGCGCTGATCACGTGACTGAGGGCGCTGATCACGTGACTGAGAGGCGCTGATCACGTGGCTATCATGCACTGATCACGTGCTTCAGGAGGCAATAATCAAAGAGCTGAGCAGGCACTAATCACTTGGCTAAGAGGGCACTAATCACGGAGAGGAGCAGGAAATCGTCAAGGAGCTGAGCAAACTGTAATGAAGTGGTTAAGCAGACTCTAAACACGTGACGCAGCAGGCTCTACACCCGTGACTGAGCAGACACAATTTGGGCAGCTCAGCAGACACCAATGGTGCAGCTCAGCAGACACAAATGGTGCAGCTCAGCAGACACCAATCATGCAGCTCAGCAGGCAATACTCATGGAGCTGAGCAGGCAGGAATCACTCAGCTCAGCAGGCAAAGATCAAGGAGCTGAGCAGACTGCCATTAAGTGGCTAAGCAGACTCTAAACACGTGACTCAGCAGGCTTGACACCCGTGACTGAGCACACACGAATCTTGCAGCCCAGCAGACAATACTCCTGGAGCTGAGCAGGCAGGAATCACGCAGCTCAGCAGACAGTAATCAAGGAGCTGAGCAGGCACGAATCACGCAGCTCAGCAGGCAATAATCCTGGAGCTGAGCAAGCAGGAATCACGCAGCTCAGCAGGCAATAATCAAGAAGCAGAGCAGGCAGGAATCAGGCAGCTCAGCAGCCAATAAGCAAGAAGCTAGCAGTCAGGAATCGCGCAGCTCAGCAGGCAATAATCATGGAGCTGAGCTGGCAGGAATCACGCAACTCAGCAGGCAATACTCACGGACCTGAGCAGGCAGGAATCACGCAACTTAGCAGGCAATAATAATTGGAGCTGAAGGCTGTAATGAACTGGATAAGCAGACTCTAATCACGTGATTCAGCCGGCTCCTCTCTGGGGACTGAGCAGGCACTTATTATGCAGCTCAGCAAGCAAAAATCATGGAGCTGAGCAAGCAGGAATCACGCAGCTCAGCAGGCAATAATCATGGAGCTGAGCAAACAGGAATCACGCAGCTCAGCATGCAATAATCAAGAAGCTGAGCAGGCAGGAATCACGCAGCTCAGCAGGCAATAAATATGGAGCTGAGCAAGCAGGAATCACGCAGCTCAGCAGGCAATAATCAAGAAGCTGAGCAGGCAGGAATCACGCAGCTTAGCAGGCAATAATCATGGAGCTGAGCAGACTGTAATGAAGTGGCTAAGCAGACTCTAATCACGTCACTCAGCCGGCTCCTAACCCGGTCTTGAGCAGGCACTAATCACGCAGCTGAGCAGGGACTAATCACACAGCTGATCAGGCACGAGTCAGGCAGCTGAGCAGGGATTAAGCATGCAGCTGAGCAAGCGCTAATCCCTTGATTCAGCAGACCCTGATCACGTGACTGAGCAGGCCCTGATCACGTGGCTGAGCATGCACTGATCACGTGACTGAGCATGCACTGATCACGTGACTGAGAGGCACTGATCACGTGACTGAGAGGCACTGATCACGTGACTGAGCATGCACTGATCACGTGACTGAGAGGCACTGATCACGTGACTGAGAGGCGCTGATCACGTGACTGAGGGCGCTGATCACGTGACTGAGAGGCGCTGATCACGTGGCTATCATGCACTGATCACGTGCTTCAGGAGGCAATAATCAAAGAGCTGAGCAGGCACTAATCACTTGGCTAAGAGGGCACTAATCACGGAGAAGAGCAGGAAATCGTCAAGGAGCTGAGCAAACTGTAATGAAGTGGTTAAGCAGACTCTAAACACGTGACGCAGCAGGCTCTACACCCGTGACTGAGCAGGCACAATTTGGGCAGCTCAGCAGACACCAATGGTGCAGCTCAGCAGACACAAATGGTGCAGCTCAGCAGACACCAATCATGCAGCTCAGCAGGCAAAACTCATGGAGCTGAGCAGGCAGGAATCTCGCAGCTCAGCAGGCAAAGATCAAGGAGCTGAGCAGACTGCCATTAAGTGGCTAAGCAGACTCTAAACACGTGACTCAGCAGGCTTGACACCCGTGACTGAGCACCCACGAATCTTGCAGCCCAGCAGACAATACTCCTGGAGCTGAGCAGGCAGGAGTCACGCAGCTCAGCAGACAGTAATCAAGGAGCTGAGCAGGCACGAATCACGCAGCTCAGCAGGCAATAATCCTGGAGCTGAGCAAGCAGGAGTCACGCAGCTCAGCAGGCAATAATCAAGAAGCAGAGCAGGCAGGAATCAGGCAGCTCAGCAGCCAATAAGCAAGAAGCTAGCAGTCAGGAATCGCGCAGCTCAGCAGGCAATAATCATGGAGCTGAGCTGGCGGGAATCACGCAACTCAGCAGGCAATACTCACGGACCTGAGCAGGCAGGAATCACGCAACTTAGCAGGCAATAATAATTGGAGCTGAAGGCTGTAATGAACTGGATAAGCAGACTCTAATCACGTGATTCAGCCGGCTCCTCTCTGGGGACTGAGCAGGCACTTATTATGCAGCTCAGCAAGCAAAAATCATGGAGCTGAGCAAGCAGGAATCACGCAGCTCAGCAGGCAATAATCATGGAGCTGAGCAAGCAGGAATCACGCAGCTCAGCATGCAATAATCAAGCTGAGCAGGCAGGAATCACGCAGCTCAGCAGGCAATAAATATGGAGCTGAGCAAGCAGGAATCACGCAGCTCAGCAGGCAATAATCAAGAAGCTGAGCAGGCAGGAATCACGCAGCTTAGCAGGCAATAATCATGGAGCTGAGCAGACTGTAATGAAGTGGCTAAGCAGACTCTAATCACGTCACTCAGCCGGCTCCTAACCCGGTCTTGAGCAGGCACTAATCACGCAGCTGAGCAGGGACTAATCACACAGCTGATCAGGCACGAGTCAGGCAGCTGAGCAGGGATTAAGCATGCAGCTGAGCAAGCGCTAATCCCTTGATTCAGCAGACCCTGATCACGTGACTGAGCAGGCCCTGATCACGTGGCTGAGCATGCACTGATCACGTGACTGAGCATGCACTGATCACGTGACTGAGAGGCACTGATCACGTGACTGAGAGGCACTGATCACGTGACTGAGCATGCACTGATCACGTGACTGAGAGGCACTGATCACGTGACTGAGAGGCGCTGATCACGTGACTGAGGGGCGCTGATCACGTGACTGAGAGGCGCTGATCACGTGGCTATCATGCACTGATCACGTGCTTCAGGAGGCAATAATCAAAGAGCTGAGCAGGCACTAATCACTTGGCTAAGAGGGCACTAATCACGGAGAGGAGCAGGAAATCGTCAAGGAGCTGAGCAAACTGTAATGAAGTGGTTAAGCAGACTCTAAACACGTGACGCAGCGGGCTCTACACCCGTGACTGAGCAGACACAATTTGGGCAGCTCAGCAGACACCAATGGTGCAGCTCAGCAGACACAAATGGTGCAGCTCAGCAGACACCAATCATGCAGCTCAGCAGGCAATACTCATGGAGCTGAGCAGGCAGGAATCACTCAGCTCAGCAGGCAAAGATCAAGGAGCTGAGCAGGCACGAATCTCGCAGCTCAGCTGGCAAAAATCAAGGAGCTGAGCAGACTGCCATTAAGTGGCTAAGCAGACTCTAAGCACGTGACTCAGCAGGCTTGACACCCGTGACTGAGCACACACGAATCTTGCAGCCCAGCAGACAATACTCCTGGAGCTGAGCAGGCAGGAATCACGCAGCTCAGCAGACAGTAATCAAGGAGCTGAGCAGGCACGAATCACGCGGCTCAGCAGGCAATAATCCTGGAGCTGAGCAAGCAGGAATCACGCAGCTCAGCAGGCAATAATCAAGAAGCAGAGCAGGCAGGAATCAGGCAGCTCAGCAGCCAATAAGCAAGAAGCTAGCAGTCAGGAATCGCGCAGCTCAGCAGGCAATAATCATGGAGCTGAGCTGGCAGGAATCACGCAACTCAGCAGGCAATACTCACGGACCTGAGCAGGCAGGAATCACGCAACTTAGCAGGCAACAATAATTGGAGCTGAAGGCTGTAATGAACTGGATAAGCAGACTCTAATCACGTGATTCAGCCGGCTCCTCTCTGGGGACTGAGCAGGCACTTATTATGCAGCTCAGCAAGCAAAAATCATGGAGCTGAGCAAGCAGGAATCACGCAGCTCAGCAGGCAATAATTATGGAGCTGAGCAAGCAGGAATCACGCAGCTCAGCAGGCAATAATCAAGAAGCTGAGCAGGCAGGAATCACGCAGCTTAGCAGGCAATAATCATGGAGCTGAGCAGACTGTAATGAAGTGGCTAAGCAGACTCTAATCACGTCACTCAGCCGGCTCCTAACCCGGTCTTGAGCAGGCACTAATCACGCAGCTGAGCAGGGACTAATCACACAGCTGATCAGGCACGAGTCAGGCAGCTGAGCAGGGATTAAGCATGCAGCTGAGCAAGCGCTAATCCCTTGATTCAGCAGACCCTGATCACGTGACTGAGCAGGCCCTGATCACGTGGCTGAGCATGCACTGATCACGTGACTGAGCATGCACTGATCACGTGACTGAGAGGCACTGATCACGTGACTGAGAGGCACTGATCACGTGACTGAGCATGCACTGATCACGTGACTGAGAGGCACTGATCACGTGACTGAGAGGCGCTGATCACGTGACTGAGGGGCGCTGATCACGTGACTGAGAGGCGCTGATCACGTGGCTATCATGCACTGATCACGTGCTTCAGGAGGCAATAATCAAAGAGCTGAGCAGGCACTAATCACTTGGCTAAGAGGGCACTAATCACGGAGAGGAGCAGGAAATCGTCAAGGAGCTGAGCAAACTGTAATGAAGTGGTTAAGCAGACTCTAAACACGTGACGCAGCAGGCTCTACACCCGTGACTGAGCAGACACAATTTGGGCAGCTCAGCAGACACCAATGGTGCAGCTCAGCAGACACAAATGGTGCAGCTCAGCAGACACCAATCATGCAGCTCAGCAGGCAATACTCATGGAGCTGAGCAGGCAGGAATCACTCAGCTCAGCAGGCAAAGATCAAGGAGCTGAGCAGACTGCCATTAAGTGGCTAAGCAGACTCTAAACACGTGACTCAGCAGGCTTTACACCCGTGACTGAGCAGACACAATTTGCAGCCCAGCAGACACCAATGGTGCAGCTCAGCAGGCACAAATGGTGCAGCTCAGCAGGCACCAATCATGCAGCTCAGGAGGCAATAATCATGGAGCTGAGCAGGCACGAATCACGCAGCTCAGCTGGCAAAGATCAAGGAGCTGAGCAGACTGCCATTAAGTGGCTAAGCAGACTCTAAACACGTGACTCAGCAGGCTTGACACCCGTGACTGAGCACACGAATCTTGCAGCCCAGCAGACAATACTCTGGAGCTGAGCAGGCAGGAATCACGCAGCTCAGCAGACAGTAATCAAGGAGCTGAGCAGGCACGAATCACGCAGCTCAGCAGGCAATAATCCTGGAGCTGAGCAAGCAGGAATCACGCAGCTCAGCAGGCAATAATCAAGAAGCAGAGCAGGCAGGAATCAGGCAGCTCAGCAGCCAATAAGCAAGAAGCTAGCAGTCAGGAATCGCGCAGCTCAGCAGGCAATAATCATGGAGCTGAGCTGGCAGGAATCACGCAACTCAGCAGGCAATACTCACGGACCTGAGCAGGCAGGAATCACGCAACTTAGCAGGCAATAATAATTGGAGCTGAAGGCTGTAATGAACTGGATAAGCAGACTCTAATCACGTGATTCAGCCGGCTCCTCTCTGGGGACTGAGCAGGCACTTATTATGCAGCTCAGCAAGCAAAAATCATGGAGCTGAGCAATCAGGAATCACGCAGCTCAGCAGGCAATAATCATGGAGCTGAGCAAACAGGAATCACGCAGCTCAGCATGCAACAATCAAGAAGCTGAGCAGGCAGGAATCACGCAGCTCAGCAGGCAATAAATATGGAGCTGAGCAAGCAGGAATCACGCAGCTCAGCAGGCAATAATCAAGAAGCTGAGCAGGCAGGAATCACGCAGCTTAGCAGGCAATAATCATGGAGCTGAGCAGACTGTAATGAAGTGGCTAAGCAGACTCTAATCACGTCACTCAGCCGGCTCCTAACCCGGTCTTGAGCAGGCACTAATCACGCAGCTGAGCAGGGACTAATCACACAGCTGATCAGGCACGAGTCAGGCAGCTGAGCAGGGATTAAGCATGCAGCTGAGCAAGCGCTAATCCCTTGATTCAGCAGACCCTGATCACGTGACTGAGCAGGCCCTGATCACGTGGCTGAGCATGCACTGATCACGTGACTGAGCATGCACTGATCACGTGACTGAGAGGCACTGATCACGTGACTGAGAGGCGCTGATCACGTGACTGAGGGGCGCTGATCACGTGACTGAGAGGCGCTGATCACGTGGCTATCATGCACTGATCACGTGCTTCAGGAGGCAATAATCAAAGAGCTGAGCAGGCACTAATCACTTGGCTAAGAGGGCACTAATCACGGAGAGGAGCAGGAAATCGTCAAGGAGCTGAGCAAACTGTAATGAAGTGGTTAAGCAGACTCTAAACACGTGACGCAGCAGGCTCTACACCCGTGACTTAGCAGACACAATTTGGGCAGCTCAGCAGACACCAATGGTGCAGCTCAGCAGACACAAATGGCGCAGCTCAGCAGACACCAATCATGCAGCTCAGGAGGCAATACTCATGGAGCTGAGCAGGCAGGAATCACTCAGCTCAGCAGGCAAAGATCAAGGAGCTGAGCAGACTGCCATTAAGTGGCTAAGCAGACTCTAAACACGTGACTCAGCAGGCTTGACACCCGTGACTGAGCACACGAATCTTGCAGCCCAGCAGACAATACTCCTGGAGCTGAGCAGGCAGGAATCACACAGCTCAGCAGACAGTAATCAAGGAGCTGAGCAGGCACGAATCACGCAGCTCAGCAGGCAATAATCCTGGAGCTGAGCAAGCAGGAATCACGCAGCTCAGCAGGCAATAATCAAGAAGCAGAGCAGGCAGGAATCAGGCAGCTCAGCAGCCAATAAGCAAGAAGCTAGCAGTCAGGAATCGCGCAGCTCAGCAGGCAATAATCATGGAGCTGAGCTGGCAGGAATCACGCAACTCAGCAGGCAATACTCACGGACCTGAGCAGGCAGGAATCACGCAACTTAGCAGGCAATAATAATTGGAGCTGAAGGCTGTAATGAACTGGATAAGCAGACTCTAATCACGTGATTCAGCCGGCTCCTCTCTGGGGACTGAGCAGGCACTTATTATGCAGCTCAGCAAGCAAAAATCATGGAGCTGAGCAAGCAGGAATCACGCAGCTCAGCAGGCAATAATCATGGAGCTGAGCAAACAGGAATCACGCAGCTCAGCATGCAATAATCAAGAAGCTGAGCAGGCAGGAATCACGCAGCTCAGCAGGCAATAAATATGGAGCTGAGCAAGCAGGAATCACGCAGCTCAGCAGGCAATAATCAAGAAGCTGAGCAGGCAGGAATCACGCAGCTTAGCAGGCAATAATCATGGAGCTGAGCAGACTGTAATGAAGTGGCTAAGCAGACTCTAATCACGTCACTCAGCCGGCTCCTAACCCGGTCTTGAGCAGGCACTAATCACGCAGCTGAGCAGGGACTAATCACACAGCTGATCAGGCACGAGTCAGGCAGCTGAGCAGGGATTAAGCATGCAGCTGAGCAAGCGCTAATCCCTTGATTCAGCAGACCCTGATCACGTGACTGAGCAGGCCCTGATCACGTGGCTGAGCATGCACTGATCACGTGACTGAGCATGCACTGATCACGTGACTGAGAGGCACTGATCACGTGACTGAGAGGCACTGATCACGTGACTGAGCATGCACTGATCACGTGACTGAGAGGCACTGATCACGTGACTGAGAGGCGCTGATCACGTGACTGAGGGCGCTGATCACGTGACTGAGAGGCGCTGATCACGTGGCTATCATGCACTGATCACGTGCTTCAGGAGGCAATAATCAAAGAGCTGAGCAGGCACTAATCACTTGGCTAAGAGGGCACTAATCACGGAGAGGAGCAGGAAATCGTCAAGGAGCTGAGCAAACTGTAATGAAGTGGTTAAGCAGACTCTAAACACGTGACGCAGCAGGCTCTACACCCGTGACTGAGCAGACACAATTTGGGCAGCTCAGCAGACACCAATGGTGCAGCTCAGCAGACACAAATGGTGCAGCTCAGCAGACACCAATCATGCAGCTCAGCAGGCAATACTCATGGAGCTGAGCAGGCAGGAATCACTCAGCTCAGCAGGCAAAGATCAAGGAGCTGAGCAGGCACGAATCTCGCAGCTCAGCTGGCAAAAATCAAGGAGCTGAGCAGACTGCCATTAAGTGGCTAAGCAGACTCTAAACACGTGACTCAGCAGGCTTGACACCCGTGACTGAGCACACACGAATCTTGCAGCCCAGCAGACAATACTCCTGGAGCTGAGCAGGCAGGAATCACGCAGCTCAGCAGACAGTAATCCAGGAGCTGAGCAGGCACGAATCACGCAGCTCAGCAGGCAATAATCCTGGAGCTGAGCAAGCAGGAATCACGCAGCTCAGCAGGCAATAATCAAGAAGCAGAGCAGGCAGGAATCAGGCAGCTCAGCAGCCAATAAGCAGAAGCTAGCAGTCAGGAATCGCGCAGCTCAGCAGGCAATAATCATGGAGCTGAGCTGGCAGGAATCACGCAACTCAGCAGGCAATACTCACGGACCTGAGCAGGCAGGAATCACGCAACGTAGCAGGCAATAATAATTGGAGCTGAAGGCTGTAATGAACTGGATAAGCAGACTCTAATCACGTGATTCAGCCGGCTCCTCTCTGGGGACTGAGCAGGCACTTATTATGCAGCTCAGCAAGCAAAAATCATGGAGCTGAGCAAGCAGGAATCACGCAGCTCAGCAGGCAATAATCATGGAGCTGAGCAAACAGGAATCACGCAGCTCAGCAGGCAATAATCAAGAAGCTGAGCAGGCAGGAATCACGCAGCTCAGCAGGCAATAATCATGGAGCTGAGCAGACTGTAATGAAGTGGCTAAGCAGACTCTAATCACGTCACTCAGCCGGCTCCTAACCCGGTCTTGAGCAGGCACTAATCACGCAGCTGAGCAGGGACTAATCACACAGCTGATCAGGCACGAGTCAGGCAGCTGAGCAGGGATTAAGCATGCAGCTGAGCAAGCGCTAATCCCTTGATTCAGCAGACCCTGATCACGTGACTGAGCAGGCCCTGATCACGTGGCTGAGCATGCACTGATCACGTGACTGAGCATGCACTGATCACGTGACTGAGAGGCACTGATCACGTGACTGAGAGGCACTGATCACGTGACTGAGCATGCACTGATCACGTGACTGAGAGGCACTGATCACGTGACTGAGAGGCGCTGATCACGTGACTGAGGGGCGCTGATCACGTGACTGAGAGGCGCTGATCACGTGGCTATCATGCACTGATCACGTGCTTCAGGAGGCAATAATCAAAGAGCTGAGCAGGCACTAATCACTTGGCTAAGAGGGCACTAATCACGGAGAGGAGCAGGAAATCGTCAAGGAGCTGAGCAAACTGTAATGAAGTGGTTAAGCAGACTCTAAACACGTGACGCAGCAGGCTCTACACCCGTGACTGAGCAGACACAATTTGGGCAGCTCAGCAGACACCAATGGTGCAGCTCAGCAGACACAAATGGTGCAGCTCAGCAGACACCAATCATGCAGCTCAGCAGGCAATACTCATGGAGCTGAGCAGGCAGGAATCACTCAGCTCAGCAGGCAAAGATCAAGGAGCTGAGCAGACTGCCATTAAGTGGCTAAGCAGACTCTAAACACGTGACTCAGCAGGCTATACACCCGTGACTGAGCACACACAAATATTGCAGCACAGCAGACACAAATCCTGCAGCTCAGCAGGCACTAATCAAGCAGCTGAGCAGGCACGAATCAAGCAGCTCAGCAGGCAATAATCATGGAGCTGAGCAGGCACGAATCACTCAGCTCAGCAGGCAATGATCAAGGAGCTG
The DNA here is from genome assembly GCF_032452875.1 of Bos javanicus. NCBI lineage: Eukaryota > Metazoa > Chordata > Mammalia > Artiodactyla > Bovidae > Bos > Bos javanicus. Next base: position 169,341 of record NW_026894181.1, read on the forward strand.
AGCAGGCTGAATCAAGGGCTCAGCAGGCTCTAAACTGAAGCAGAGCAGGCTCGACAGGACTGAGCAGCACAATTTGGGCAGCTCAGACACGAATGGCAGCTCAGCAGGCAATAATGATGGAGCTGAGCAGGCACGAATCACGCAGCTCAGCAGGCAATAATCACGGAGCTGAGCAGGCAGGAATCACGCAGCTCAGCAGGCAAAATCAAGGAGCTGAGCAGACTGCAATTAAGTGGCTAAGCAGACTCTAAACACGTGACTCAGCAGGCTTGACACCCGTGACTGAGCACACACGAATCTTGCAGCCCAGCAGACAATACTCCTGGAGCTGAGCAGGCAGGAATCACGCAGCTCAGCAGACAGTAATCAAGGAGCTGAGCAGGCACGAATCACGCAGCTCAGCAGGCAATAATCCTGGAGCTGAGCAAGCAGGAATCACGCAGCTCAGCAGGCAATAATCAAGAAGCAGAGCAGGCAGGAATCAGGCAGCTCAGCAGCCAATAAGCAAGAAGCTAGCAGTCAGGAATCGCGCAGCTCAGCAGGCAATAATCATGGAGCTGAGCTGGCAGGAATCACGCAACTCAGCAGGCAATACTCACGGACCTGAGCAGGCAGGAATCACGCAACTTAGCAGGCAATAATAATTGGAGCTGAAGGCTGTAATGAACTGGATAAGCAGACTCTAATCACGTGATTCAGCCGGCTCCTCTCTGGGGACTGAGCAGGCACTTATTATGCAGCTCAGCAAGCAAAAATCATGGAGCTGAGCAAGCAGGAATCACGCAGCTCAGCAGGCAATAATCATGGAGCTGAGCAAACAGGAATCACGCAGCTCAGCATGCAATAATCAAGAAGCTGAGCAGGCAGGAATCACGCAGCTCAGCAGGCAATAAATATGGAGCTGAGCAAGCAGGAATCACGCAGCTCAGCAGGCAATAATCAAGAAGCTGAGCAGGCAGGAATCACGCAGCTTAGCAGGCAATAATCATGGAGCTGAGCAGACTGTAATGAAGTGGCTAAGCAGACTCTAATCACGTCACTCAGCCGGCTCCTAACCCGGTCTTGAGCAGGCACTAATCACGCAGCTGAGCAGGGACTAATCACACAGCTGATCAGGCACGGGAGTCAGGCAGCTGAGCAGGGATTAAGCATGCAGCTGAGCAAGCGCTAATCCCTTGATTCAGCAGACCCTGATCACGTGACTGAGCAGGCCCTGATCACGTGGCTGAGCATGCACTGATCACGTGACTGAGCATGCACTGATCACGTGACTGAGAGGCACTGATCACGTGACTGAGATGCACTGATCACACTGAGAGGCACTGATCACGTGACTGAGAGGCGCTGATCACGTGACTGAGGGCGCTGATCACGTGACTGAGGCGCTGATCACGTGGCTATCATGCACTGATCACGTGCTTCAGGAGGCAATAATCAAAGAGCTGAGCAGGCACTAATCACTTGGCTAAGAGGGCACTAATCACGGAGAGGAGCAGGAAATCGTCAAGGAGCTGAGCAAACTGTAATGAAGTGGTTAAGCAGACTCTAAACACGTGGCCGCAGCAGGCTCTACACCCGTGACTGAGCAGACACAATTTGGGCAGCTCAGCAGACACCAATGGTGCAGCTCAGCAGACACAAATGGTGCAGCTCAGCAGACACCAATCATGCAGCTCAGCAGGCAATACTCATGGAGCTGAGCAGGCAGGAATCACTCAGCTCAGCAGGCAAAGATCAAGGAGCTGAGCAGACTGCCATTAAGTGGCTAAGCAGACTCTAAACACGTGACTCAGCAGGCTTGACACCCGTGACTGAGCACACACGAATCTTGCAGCCCAGCAGACAATACTCCTGGAGCTGAGCAGGCAGGAATCACGCAGCTCAGCAGACAGTAATCAAGGAGCTGAGCAGGCACGAATCACGCAGCTCAGCAGGCAATAATCCTGGAGCTGAGCAAGCAGGAATCACGCAGCTCAGCAGGCAATAATCAAGAAGCAGAGCAGGCAGGAATCAGGCAGCTCAGCAGCCAATAAGCAAGCTAGCAGTCAGGAATCGCGCAGCTCAGCAGGCAATAATCATGGAGCTGAGCTGGCAGGAATCACGCAACTCAGCAGGCAATACTCACGGACCTGAGCAGGCAGGAATCACGCAACTTAGCAGGCAATAATAATTGGAGCTGAAGGCTGTAATGAACTGGATAAGCAGACTCTAATCACGTGATTCAGCCGGCTCCTCTCTGGGGACTGAGCAGGCACTTATTATGCAGCTCAGCAAGCAAAAATCATGGAGCTGAGCAAGCAGGAATCACGCAGCTCAGCAGGCAATAATCATGGAGCTGAGCAAACAGGAATCACGCAGCTCAGCATGCAATAATCAAGAAGCTGAGCAGGCAGGAATCACGCAGCTCAGCAGGCAATAAATATGGAGCTGAGCAAGCAGGAATCACGCAGCTCAGCAGGCAATAATCAAGAAGCTGAGCAGGCAGGAATCACGCAGCTTAGCAGGCAATAATCATGGAGCTGAGCAGACTGTAATGAAGTGGCTAAGCAGACTCTAATCACGTCACTCAGCCGGCTCCTAACCCGGTCTTGAGCAGGCACTAATCACGCAGCTGAGCAGGGACTAATCACACAGCTGATCAGGCACGAGTCAGGCAGCTGAGCAGGGATTAAGCATGCAGCTGAGCAAGCGCTAATCCCTTGATTCAGCAGACCCTGATCACGTGACTGAGCAGGCCCTGATCACGTGGCTGAGCATGCACTGATCACGTGACTGAGCATGCACTGATCACGTGACTGAGAGGCACTGATCACGTGACTGAGAGGCACTGATCACGTGACTGAGCATGCACTGATCACGTGACTGAGAGCACTGATCACGTGACTGAAGGCGCTGATCACGTGACTGAGGCGCTGATCACGTGACTGAGAGGCGCTGATCACGTGGCTATCATGCACTGATCACGTGCTTCAGGAGGCAATAATCAAAGAGCTGAGCAGGCACTAATCACTTGGCTAAGAGGGCACTAATCACGGAGAGGAGCAGGAAATCGTCAAGGAGCTGAGCAAACTGTAATGAAGTGGTTAAGCAGACTCTAAACACGTGACGCAGCAGGCTCTACACCCGTGACTGAGCAGACACAATTTGGGCAGCTCAGCAGACACCAATGGTGCAGCTCAGCAGACACAAATGGTGCAGCTCAGCAGACACCAATCATGCAGCTCAGCAGGCAATACTCATGGAGCTGAGCAGGCAGGAATCACTCAGCTCAGCAGGCAAAGATCAAGGAGCTGAGCAGGCACGAATCTCGCAGCTCAGCTGGCAAAAATCAAGGAGCTGAGCAGACTGCCATTAAGTGGCTAAGCAGACTCTAAACACGTGACTCAGCAGGCTTGACACCCGTGACTGAGCACACACGAATCTTGCAGCCCAGCAGACAATACTCCTGGAGCTGAGCAGGCAGGAATCACGCAGCTCAGCAGACAGTAATCAAGGAGCTGAGCAGGCACGAATCACGCAGCTCAGCAGGCAATAATCCTGGAGCTGAGCAAGCAGGAATCACGCAGCTCAGCAGGCAATAATCAAGAAGCAGAGCAGGCAGGAATCAGGCAGCTCAGCAGCCAATAAGCAAGAAGCTAGCAGTCAGGAATCGCGCAGCTCAGCAGGCAATAATCATGGAGCTGAGCTGGCAGGAATCACGCAACTCAGCAGGCAATACTCACGGACCTGAGCAGGCAGGAATCACGCAACTTAGCAGGCAATAATAATTGGAGCTGAAGGCTGTAATGAACTGGATAAGCAGACTCTAATCACGTGATTCAGCCGGCTCCTCTCTGGGGACTGAGCAGGCACTTATTATGCAGCTCAGCAAGCAAAAATCATGGAGCTGAGCAAGCAGGAATCACGCAGCTCAGCAGGCAATAATCATGGAGCTGAGCAAGCAGGAATCACGCAGCTCAGCAGGCAATAATCAAGAAGCTGAGCAGGCAGGAATCACGCAGCTTAGCAGGCAATAATCATGGAGCTGAGCAGACTGTAATGAAGTGGCTAAGCAGACTCTAATCACGTCCACTCAGCCGGCTCCTAACCCGGTCTTGAGCAGGCACTAATCACGCAGCTGAGCAGGGACTAATCACACAGCTGATCAGGCACGAGTCAGGCAGCTGAGCAGGGATTAAGCATGCAGCTGAGCAAGCGCTAATCCCTTGATTCAGCAGACCCTGATCACGTGACTGAGCAGGCCCGATCACGTGGCTGAGCATGCACTGATCACGTGACTGAGCATGCACTGATCACGTGACTGAGAGGCACTGATCACGTGACTGAAGGCACTGATCACGTGACTGAGCATGCACTGATCACGTGACTGAGAGGCACTGATCACGTGACTGAAGGCGCTGATCACGTGACTGAGGGCGCTGATCACGTGACTGAGAGCGCTGATCACGTGGCTATCATGCACTGATCACGTGCTTCAGGAGGCAATAATCAAAGAGCTGAGCAGGCACTAATCACTTGGCTAAGAGGGCACTAATCACGGAGAGGAGCAGGAAATCGTCAAGGAGCTGAGCAAACTGTAATGAAGTGGTTAAGCAGACTCTAAACACGTGACGCAGCAGGCTCTACACCCGTGACTGAGCAGACACAATTTGGGCAGCTCAGCAGACACCAATGGTGCAGCTCAGCAGACACAAATGGTGCAGCTCAGCAGACACCAATCATGCAGCTCAGCAGGCAATACTCATGGAGCTGAGCAGGCAGGAATCACTCAGCTCAGCAGGCAAAGATCAAGGAGCTGAGCAGACTGCCATTAAGTGGCTAAGCAGACTCTAAACACGTGACTCAGCAGGCTTGACACCACGTGACTGAGCACACACGAATCTTGCAGCCCAGCAGACAATACTCCTGGAGCTGAGCAGGCAGGAATCACGCAGCTCAGCAGACAGTAATCAAGGAGCTGAGCAGGCACGAATCACGCAGCTCAGCAGGCAATAATCCTGGAGCTGAGCAAGCAGGAATCACGCAGCTCAGCAGGCAATAATCAGAAGCAGAGCAGGCAGGAATCAGGCAGCTCAGCAGCCAATAAGCAAGAAGCTAGCAGTCAGGAATCGCGCAGCTCAGCAGGCAATAATCATGGAGCTGAGCTGGCAGGAATCACGCAACTCAGCAGGCAATACTCACGGACCTGAGCAGGCAGGAATCACGCAACAGCAGGCCCAATAATAATTGGAGCTGAAGGCTGTAATGAACTGGATAAGCAGACTCTAATCACGTGATTCAGCCGGCTCCTCTCTGGGGACTGAGCAGGCACTTATTATGCAGCTCAGCAAGCAAAAATCATGGAGCTGAGCAAGCAGGAATCACGCAGCTCAGCAGGCAATAATCATGGAGCTGAGCAAACAGGAATCACGCAGCTCAGCATGCAATAATCAAGAAGCTGAGCAGGCAGGAATCACGCAGCTCAGCAGGGCAATAAATATGGAGCTGAGCAAGCGGGAATCACGCAGCTCAGCAGGCAATAATCAAGAAGCTGAGCAGGCAGGAATCACGCAGCTTAGCAGGCAATAATCATGGAGCTGAGCAGACTGTAATGAAGTGGCTAAGCAGACTCTAATCACGTCACTCAGCCGGCTCCTAACCCGGTCTTGAGCAGGCACTAATCACGCAGCTGAGCAGGGACTAATCACACAGCTGATCAGGCACGAGTCAGGCAGCTGAGCAGGGATTAAGCATGCAGCTGAGCAAGCGCTAATCCCTTGATTCAGCAGACCCTGATCACGTGACTGAGCAGGCCCTGATCACGTGGCTGAGCATGCACTGATCACGTGACTGAGCATGCACTGATCACGTGACTGAGAGGCACTGATCACGTGACTGAGAGGCACTGATCACGTGACTGAGCAGGCGCTGATCACGTGACTGAGAGGCGCTGATCACGTGACTCAGTGCTTGATCACGGACTGAGAAGAGGTTGACCATGGCGCTGTCAAGGAACATCACAACGTTTCTAGGAGGGCAATAATCGCAAGAGCTGAGCAGGCACCAATCAT